>NC_053026.1:658672311-658844298 GCF_003073215.2 Triticum urartu
CCCAATCTTTGAGATTGTTTGGTAGCAGAAGGTGATTATGGTCCCGTACGATCGCCCGCATGTGATGGAGGGCGTAGTAGGCATCCTTCTGACGCAGGGGAACGTCGTATTGTGGGTGAACATGTGCTTGTCGTACCTACGAATTGGCCTAGAGAAGGTGCCTCCAGATCTGGCGTAGCCGGAGAGAACATCATCAAGAACTTTCTTGATATTTGTGTAGTCTTTCTTCGACTGACGGTCCGAGTCGAAATACGTGGCCACGGAATATTTCGGGCTTAAGAGAATGAGTGTGCAATGTGTGTCACTACACAAAACACGGTATGTTAGAAAAATAGAACGATCGAAATCTAAGAAATCATATGTCACGAGGCGGTGAGGGGATGACTTACTCGGGAAAGTGAGGCATGAGGAAGTTATCCTTATCTGGGTTTGCTAGAATGACGCCTTCGAGGTATGAACTCGCGACTTGCCGGTCCCCAGCGCTGCCCAAGATCTTGGCATGCATGTAGAAGGGGTCGACTATCACGATGTCCGGGAGCTTGTCTCTAATGATCCGCATCTCCATACTCAGCGAAAATAGCCGAACAAAGGTGTAGTGTGGCGGATGAAGGTTAAACATAGCGAAGATGTCATCAAACCGCAGGACGATCATACCCCTGATGGCGCTATCCACAAAGCCCTTGCCCTCTGGCACCTTGGCCACGAAAACCAGGTATGCCACATCATTCTCTCGAAGACGCCGCTTCTCCAAAGAAAGAACACTGTCATGCAGACTCCGCATAGCACCGGTTACAGCATTGTGCAGATTAGTCGATAGCATCGGCCTACCCGCCACATGCACCCTCCTCGAGATATCCTTAGGTGAAGGTGGCCCATCTTGAGCACGAATCATACTCGGTGCCGGCTGGCTCGCACCCTTGTTACTCTTTCTTTTTCGTCCCTTCTTCTTCTGCTGTAATGGGATCGAGTTCTGCTCACAGACAGCCTTCTTGAGTGTGTTGGGGCTGATAATATTTCGCACCTCGGCCGTCTGAGGCTCGGTGAAGGTGGCAGCTGGAGGCGTCTCCTGAGAACTGAACGCCCGACGATGCCTGTTGCAACTGGGTTTCTCTCCGGTACCAGCTAGATCGTCTTTTGCAGGGTTGGGTTCTTGAGAAGGAGGCCCCAAGAATTCATCACCGTACCCATGTTCGTTGAAGTACTTATCGACGTTGGTGAATGTACCATCGTCATCCGGATCCTGTGCCATATGCATGTACGGATCCTGTGCCATATCCATGTCCGGCATGTCCGGTAGCGTTGCGGGGGTCTTGCCATGGCTTGGCTCCGGCACGACTAGCGGTGTTGTCTGTGGGGTGGTGTCCCCCGTCCCCAAACGAATCTGGCTCTTCGGCCAGAGCATGGGCCAGCTTATGCAGGCGCTGAGGGTCATCACATCATCTTCGTCGGCCCCATGGGGTCGATATGGAGGTAACATGTCGTCGAAGCCCGGCAGCACCCGAACCAGTTGAACCCTATAAATGGTGGGTGGCATCTGATTACTATGGAACACGCGGCTGCCCGGTTGAACGATTCTGCCCTTGGCGACATCGACCAACTCGTTGTTCATGAAGTGCAGGAGAGTGCAAGGAACGTCGGCGGCGCCCTTCGAAAACAAGTAGGGCGTCAGGGATGCCCAGTCAAAGGCAAGGAGATGAAGTCATCGGCCGAGAGGCTTAATTAGTTACCGTGATGGCGTCGAGCTCGGCTAATGTCGAGGCACCGCCAACGGCGGGTGTCCAAGTGACGGAGGGGCCGCTTGCTGCCGAGGTGCTGGCCGGCGTATTCTTCCCACACCCGGGTGCATTAAGCTGCAATGCCGGCGCCGCCAGGGAGACACCAATGCCGCCTCCGCCGAAGACACCAATGGCGCCGCCAGTGCGTTGCGCGACATGCTGCCCGTGAAGCTGAGAATCGGGTGCGGCCCCTGTTGGCCGCCTGCAATCCATGCCTGCAGCCCAGAAACCAAGGTAGGCATAATGGCAGTGATCGTCGCTCCCAGTTGGTCTCGCACTTGCTCTTCGACGATCTCCATAATCCGCGCCACTTGTGCCTTGAGTTGTTGAACCTCGCGCTCCTGGATTTACGAGCTGGTCTTTCTCTCCTTTCGCCCAGCGGTATAGTACTCCGACCATTTCGTGGACAAGCCTTTGCTGGCCACACGACTAGCTGACGACGGCTTACTGAGCTTATCCTTGTTTTTCATTACGTTCAACGCCCTATTGAAAGGGGTGTCGAAAGGGGAGCTCTGAGACGACCCCGCTATACTGTTTTCAGTGTCTTGCGGAAGGAACGTGAACCATTTAGAAAATTGGCTTCATTAATTAGAATGCAACCATATGGAGCTAATTACGCGGGGGTGTATTCCTTACCAGAACACGCTCAAGCGCCTTGGTCTTCGGATCCGTGGTAAGCTCCTTGGTTACCGGGTCCACCTTGTACCGGGCCCTGACATAGTTCCTGGTCTGCTTGTCACGGTATTTCTCGAAGAGGGGCGGTAGGCCTTGCTCGGCATGCTCCGCGTCCTCCTTGTCCCATATAGGTTCCTCCACTCTGTAACCGCTAGGACCGAGCTTGTGGACCCCTAAGTTCAAGTCACGCATCTCTTTCCCCCACCGACTTGATTCCAGGGTTGCATCGCTCTCGCACTTGATCTTGAACTCCATGTAGTCATATTCCCTGACCGAAGGATGTTTCTCCTTGATCTTCTCATAACTATCACCTTTTTCAATCATTCTCTTCACTGCGGCTCTCCAAGTAGCCAGGGCCGTGCTCATCTTCGTGAGGGCGGCACTGTTCACTTTATTCCCTACGAGGCTTGTGTTTGCGAAGTCATTGGGGAACTTGTATTGTTCGTGAAACTTCGTGAAGAGGAGGTTGCGCAAATTCCCTCAGTCACGATGCCTTAGGTTCTTGATGTTGATCGAGACGCTGCTCCGGAGAACGCACCCGAGCTGTCCCGCGTACCCCTTGACTATTTCTTTGGGCGCTGATAATCCACAAGTATAGGGGATCGCAACAGTTTTCGAGGGTAGAGTATTCAACCCAAATTTATTGATTTGGCACAAGGGGAGCCAAAAAATATTCTCAAGTATTAGCAGTTGAGTTGTCAATTCAACCACACCTGGAAACTTAATATCTGCACCAAGGTATTTAGTAGCAAAGTAATATGATAGTAGTGGTAACAGTAGCAATAGGTAATGATAGGAAAAGTAATGTTTTTGGTATTTTGTAGTGATGATAGCAATAGCAACGGAAAAGTAAATAAGCGAAGAACAATATATGGAAAGCTCGTAGGCAATGGACCGGTGATAGAAAAATTATGCCAGATGTGGTTCATCATGTAACAGTCATAACCTAGGGTGTCACAGAACTAGCTCCAATTCATCAATGTTATGTGGGCATGTATTCCAAATATAGTCATACGTGCTTATGGAAAAGAACTTGCATGACATCTTTTGTCCTATACCCTCCCGTGGCAGCGGGGTCCTAGCGGAAACTAAGGGATATTAAGGCCTCCTTTTAATATAGTACCGGACCAAAGCATTAACACATAGTGAATACATGAACTCCTCAAACTACGGTCATCACCGATAAGTATCCCGATTCTTGTCACTTCGGGGTTAACGGATCATAACACATAATAGGTGACTATAGACTTGCAAGATAGGATCGAGAACTCTCATATATTGATGAAAACATAATGGGTTCAGATCTGAAATCATGGCACTCGGGCCCTAGTAACAAGCATTAAGCATAGCAAAGTCATAGCAACATCATTCTCAGAACATAGTGGATACTAGGGATCAAACCCTAACAAAACTAACTCGATTGCATGATAAATCTCATCCAACCCATCACTGTCCAGCAAGCCTACGATGGAATTACTGACGCACGGCGGTGAGCATCATGAAATTGGTGATGGAGGATGGTTGATGATGACGATGGCGATGGATTCCCCTCTCCGGGGCCCCGAACGGACTCCAGATCAGCCCTCCCGAGAGGTTTTAGGGCTTGGCGGCGGCTCCGTATCATAAAACGCGATGAATCCTTCTCTCTGATTTTTTCTCTCCCAAACCAAATATATAGAGTTGGAGTTGAGGTCGGAGGAGCTCCAGGGGGCCCACGAGGTAGGGGGGCGCGCCCCCACCCTCGTGGACAGGGTGTGGGGCCCCTGGTCTTCATCTTTTGCAAGGATTTTTTATTATTTCTGAAAAGATGTTCCGTGAAGTTTCAGGTCATTCCGAGAACTTTTGTTTCTGCACATAAATAACACCATGGTAATTATTTTGAAAACAACGTCAGTCCGGGTTAGTTCCATTCAAATCATGCAAGTTAGAGTCCAAAACAAGGGCAAAAGTGTTTGGAAAAGTAGATACGATGGAGACGTATCAACTCCCCCAAGCTTAAACCTTTGCTTGTCCTCAAGCAATTCAGTTGACAAACTGAAAGTGATAAAGAAAAACTTTTACAAACTCTGTTTGCTCTTGTTGTTGTAAATATGTAAAGCCAGCATTCAAGTTTTCAGCAAAGATTATGAACTAACCATATTCACAATAACGCATAGGTCTCATGTTTACTCACATCAATGGCATAATCAACTAGCGAGCAATAATAATAAATCTTGGATGACAACACTTTCTCAAAACAATCATAATATGATATAATAGGATGGTATCTCGCTAGCCCTTTCTGAGACCGCAAAACATAAATGAAGAGCTCCTTTAAAGATCAAGGACTGACTAGACATTGTAATTCATGGTAAAAGAGATCCGGTCAAGTCATACTCAATGTAAACTAACAGTAATGAATGCAAATGACAGCGGTGCTCTCCAACTGGTGCTTTTTAATAAGTGGATGATGACTCAACATAAAACTAAATTGATAGGCCCTTCGCAGAGGGAAGCAGGGATTTGTAGAGGTGCCAGAGCTCGGTTTTGAAATAGAGGTGAATAATATTTTGAGCGGTATACTTTCATTGTCAACATAACAACCAAGAGATGGCAATATCTTCCATGCTACACACATTATAGGCGGTTCCCAAATAGAATGGTAAAATTTATACTCCCCCTTCCACCAACAAGCATCAATCCATGGCTTGCTCGAAACAACGAGTGCCTCCAACTAACAACAGTTCCAGAGGGGTTTTGTTTGCAATTATTTTGATTAAGTTTGCATAAAGCATGGGACTGGGCATCCCGGTGACCAGCCACTTTCTCATGAGTGAGGAGCGGAGTCCACTCTTCTTGAGAATAACCCGCCTAACATGGAAGATACGGACAGCCCTAGTTGATACATGAGCTATTCGAGCATACAAAACATGATAGTTATTTGAAGGTTTAGAGTTTGGCACATACAGATTTACTTGGAACGACAGGTGGATACCATAAATAGGTAGGTATGGTGGACTCATATGGAATAACTTTGGGGTTTATGGGATTGGATGCACAAGCAGTATTCCCTCTTAGTACAGGTGAAAGATAGCAAAAGACTGGGAAGCGACCATCTAGAGAGCGACAACAGTCATGAACATGCATTAAAATTAATCAACACCGAATGCAAGCATGAGTAGGATATAATCCACCATGAACATAAATATCGTGAAGGCTATGTTGATTTTGTTTCAACTACATGCATGAACATGTGCCAAGTCAAGTCACTTAAATCATTCAGAGGAGGATACCACCCTATCATACCACATCACAACCATTTTAATAGCATGTTGGCACGCAAGGTAAACCATTATAAGCTCCTAGCTAATCAAGCATGGCACAAGAAACTATGATCACTAGTTGTCATTGCAAACATGTTTATTCATAATAGGCTGAATCAGGAACGATGAACTAATCATATTTACAAAAACAAGAGAGGTCGAGTCCATACCAACTTTTCTCATCTCAGTCAGTCCATCATATATCGTCATAATTGCCTTTCACTTGCACGACCGAACGGTGTGAATAATAATAATAGTGCATGTGCATTGGACTAAGCTGGAATCTGCAAGCATTCAACAAATAGGAGAAGACAAGGCAATATGGACTCTTTTGTCAGATCAACAATAATGCATATAAGAGCCACTTCACCAATTTCATCATGATCTTCTCCTATCGACCCCCAAAGAAAAGAGAAGAAATAAAACTATTCACATGGGAAAGCTCCCAACAAGCAAAAGAAGAACAGGAAATCTTTTTGGGTTTTCTTTTTTGATTACTACTACAAGCATGGAAATTAAAACTAGCTAAAAGCTACAACTAATTTTTTTGGTTTTTCTTAAGGTTTATTAAACACACAAGAAGAAAGCATCAAAAGGAAATAAACTAGCATGGATGATACAATGAAAAAGTATGAGCACCGACATCTAGCAATGATTGTGTGAACATGAATGTAATGTCGGTGAGAAATACGTACTCCCCCAACCAGTTTTGTGAGAAGTACATTGAGCAAGGAGATCAAGAATCGCAGCAAAATGAGCTAGAACTCGTCCTTGAGCTAGATACTCGTGTTTGTGGGAGGAAGAAGAAGTGTGTGGGTGCAGGAATAAGTGGAGGAGGTCCACCGTGGGCCCACGAGGCAGGGGGCGCGCCCTCCACCCTCGTGGCCAGGTGCATGACCCCACTGTTGTGATCTCAGTGCCAAATATTCTCAAATATTCTAGATAAAATCATATTTAAATTTCAGGGCATTTGGAGAACTTTTATTTTCGGGGTATTTTTATATTGCACGGATAATCAGATAACAGAAGGGAAATACTTATTTTTATTTTATTTAATATAAATAACAGAAAGTAAAAGTAGGGTACAGGGAGTTGTGTTTTCTAAATTCATCCATCTCATGATCATCAAAAGGAATCCATTAACAAGGTTGATCAAGTCTTGTTCATGAACTCATTCTGAATAACATGGAACCGGAGAATTTTCGAAAAACACTACGTTACCTCAACGGGGATATTCACATCCCCAATAATAAGAATATCATATTTCTTCTTGACACTAGGTAGAGGAAATTCAAAACCTCCAAATATAATTGATGGAATTTTTCCAATAGAGTTAATACTATGAACTTGAGGTTGTTTCCTCAGAAAGTGTACCGTATGCTCATTACCATTAACATGAAAAGTGGCATTGCCTTTAGTGCAATCAATAACAGCCCCTGCAGTATTCAAAAAGGGTCTTCCAAGAATAATAGACATACTATCGTCCTCAGGAATATCAAGAATAACAAAGTCCGTTAAAGTAGTAACGTTTGCAACTACAACAGGCACATCCTCACAAATACGGACAGGTATATCATTTGATTTATCAGCCATTTGCAAAGATATTTCAGTAGGTTTCAACTTATTCAAATCAAGTCTACGATATAAAGAGAGAGGCATAACACTAACACCGGCTCCAAGATCACATAAAGCAGTTTTAACATAGTTTCTTTTAATGGAGCATGGTATAGTGGGTACTCCTAGATCTCCAAGTTTCTTTGGTATTCCACCCTTAAAGGTATAATTAGCAAGCATGGTGGAAATTTCAGCTTCCGGTATCTTTCTTTTATTAGTGACAATTTCTTTCATGTACTTAGCATAAGGATTCATTTTGAGCATATCAGTTAATCGCATACGCAAAAAGATAGGTCTAATCATTTCAGCAATGAGCTCAAAATCCTCATCATCCTTTTTCTTGGATGGTTTGGGAGGAAAAGGCATGGGTTTCTGAACCCAAGGCTCTCTTTCCTTTCCGTGTTTCCTAGCAACAAAGTCTTTCTTATCATAACGTTGATTCTTTGATTGTGGATTATCAAGATCAACAGCAGGTTCAATTTCTACATCATTATCATTGCTAGGTTGGGCATCATCATGAACATTATCATTAACATTATCACTAGTTTCTTGTTCATTACCAGATTGTGTTTCAGCATCAGAAATAGAAATATCATTTGGATTCTCAGGTGTTTCAGCAATAGGTTCACTAGAAGCATGCAAAGTCCTATCATTTTTCCTTTTCTTCCTTTTAGAAGGACTAGGTGCATATATATTATTTCTCTGGGAATCTTGCTCAATTCTCTTAGGGTGGCCTTCGGGATACAAAGGTTCCTGAGTGATTATACCACCTCTAGTCATAACTCTAACAACATAATCATTATTCTTACTGTTCAATTCATTGAGCAAATCATTTTGAGCCTTAAGTACTTTTTCTACTTGAGTGGTAATCATAGAAGCATGTTTACTAATAAGTTTAAGTTCACCTTTGACATTAGCCATATAATCACCCAAGTGTTCAAGCATATTTGAATTGTATTCAATTGTCTACCAAAATAAGCATTAAAATCTTCTTGCTTAACCATAAATTTATCAAACTCATCTAAGCATGGGCTAGCAAACTTGGCAAATGGGATTTCAGCTTTATCATATCTATAGAGAGAATTTACCTTTACTACCTGTGTCGGGTTATCAAGACCATGTGTTTCTTCAATAGGTGAGGGATTAAGATCATATGTTTCTTCAACAGGCACTAAATCAAGGCCATGTATTTCTTCAATAGGAGGTAAATTCTTAACATCTTCAGCTTTAATACCTTTTTCTTTCATAGATTTCTTTGCCTCTTGCATATCTTCAGGACTGAGAAATAGAACACCTCTCTTCTTCGGAGTTGGTTTAGGAATAGGCTCAGGAAGTGTCCACTTATTTTCATTTGTCAACATATTATTAAATAGAATTTCAGCTTCATTCGGTGTTCTTTCCCTGAAAACAGAACCAGCACAACTATCAAGCATCGGTTAGTCCATTATAAAAGATATCAAGTATTTAATTTTTCTTAAGAGGATGATCAAGCAAAGCATTAAGTAATTGAAGAAGCCTCCCTCAAGCTTGTGGGAGACTCTCTTCTTTAATTTGCACAAAATTATATATATCCTTCAAAGCAGCTTGTTTCTTATGAGCAGGGAAATTTAGCAGAGAAGTAACAAATCATATCTTGGGGACTACGCACACAACCAGGATCAAGAGAATTAAACCATATCTTAGCATTACCCTTTAATAAGAACAGAAATATTTTAAGGATATAAAAGTAATGAGTTATCTCATCATTAGTGAACATGGTGGCTATATCATTTAATTTAGTAAGATGTGCCACAACAGTTTCAGATTCATAGCCATGAAAAGGATCAGATTCAGCCAAAGTAATTATATCAGGATCAACAGAGAATTCACAATCCTTATCAGTAACAAAGATAGGTGAAGTAGCAAAAGCAGGGTCAGGTTTCATTCTAGCATGAAGAGATTGTTGCTTCCATTTAGCTAATAACCTCTTGAGCTCGTATCTATCTTTGCAAGCTAAAATAGCTAGAGCAGCTTCTTTTTCAAAAACATAACCCTCAAGGATAATAGGTGATTCATTTTCATTAGGGGCAGAGTCTTCATCATCACTTTCATCAATATTACCATTTTCAATATTTTCATTATCTCTAACCCTAGCAAGTTGTTCATCAAGAAATTCACCAAGTGGCACAGTAGTATCAAGCATAGAAGTATTTTTCATCTTAAGTATCATGCATAGCAGAAGTGGCATCATCAATAACATGCGATATATCAAAACGAATAGCAGAAGCAGGTTTAGGGGATCGCAACAGTTTTCGAGGGTAGAGTATTCAACCCAAATTTATTGATTTGACACAAGGGGAGCCAAAGAATATTCTCAAGTATTAGCAGCTGAGTTGTCAATTCAACCAGAACTAGAAACTTAATATCTGCAGCAAGGTATTTAGTAGCAAAGTAATATGATAGTAGTGGTAACGGTAGCAATAGGTAATGATAGCAAAAGTAATGTTTTTGGTATTTTGTAGTGATGATAGCAATAGCAACGAAAAAGTAAATATGCGAAGAACCATATATGGAAAGCTCGTAGGCAATGGATCGGTGATAGAGAATTATGCCGGATGTGGTTCATCATGTAACAGTCATAACCTAGGGTTACACAGAACTAGTTCCAATTCATCAATGTAATGTAGGCATGTATTCCGAATATAGTCATACATGCTTATGGAAAAGAACTTGCGAGACATCTTTTGTCCTACCCTCCCGTGGCAGCGGGGTCCTAGCGAAACTAAGGGATATTAAGGCCTCCTTTTAATAGAGTACCGGACCAAAGAATTAACACATAGTTAATACATGAACTCCTCAAACTACGGTCATCACCTCTAAGTATCCCGATTATTGTCACTTCGGGGTTAACGGATCATAACACATAATAGGTGACTATAGACTTGCATGATAGGATCAAGAACTCTCATATATTGATGAAAACATAATAGGTTCAGATCTGAAATCATGGCACTCGGGCCCTAGTGACAAGCATTAAGCATAGCAAAGTCATAGCAACATCAATCTTAGAACATAGTGGATGCTAGGGATCAAGCCCTAACAAAACTAACTCGATTACATGATAAATCTCATCCAACCCATCACCGTCCAGCAAGTCTATGATGGAATTACTCACACACGGCGGTGAGCATCATGAAATTGGTGATGGAGGATGGTTGATGATGACGATGGCCACGGATTCCCCTCTCCGGAGCCCCGAATGGACTCCAGATCAGCCCTCCCGAGAGATTTTAGGGCTTGGCGGCGGCTCTGTATCGTAAAACGCGATGAATCCTTCTCTCTGATTTTTTTCTATTCGAAACAAAATATATAGAGTTGGAGTTGAGGTCGGAGGAGCTCCAGGGGCCCACGAGGTAGGGGGCGCGCCCCCACCCTGGTCTTCATCTTTTGCAAGGATTTTTTATTGTTTTCGAAAAGATGTTCCGTGAAGTTTCAGGTCATTCCGAGAACTTTTGTTTCTGCACATAAATAACACCATGGTAATTCTACTGAAAACAACATCAGTCCGGGTTAGTTCCATTCAAATCATACAAGTTAGAGTCCAAAACAAGGGCAAAAGTGTTTGGAAAAGTAGATACGACGGAGACGTATCAGGCGCCATTGGATGCCCCTCGGAGGACACTTCAGTAAATTCCTCCTTGACGGTGCCGAGCACGTTCGGGTGCTTGTCCTTACGTTGCCTCTTCGGTTGGCTGCCATCTGTGCGTGCGCTGCCATCATCAGTGGTGGCATCCTCGGCGGCACCATCAGTGGTGTCATCCCCGACGCCACTAGGGGTTGTGTAGTCGGGATCGGTGTCTTCCGCGGCGTCCTCATAGTGGTGAGGTTCTTCCTCCATCTCCTGGGACAGCTCCCAGAATGTCTTGCCCGAACCGCCGGCCTCATCGTTGTGGGCCATGTTTCGCTCTAAATAGGAAAAAAGTTTGGTCAAAAAGTTGGTTATTGTCAAGGAACAAGATCTCATCATTTAGGGTTTGTGGGGAATTATCATGGTCTCATCATTTAGGGTTTGTCGACACCGAGGCATCCTAAAAGCTAAGCTTTTATCATTTAGGGTTTGTCGACGCCGAGGCACCCTAAAAGCCTAAGCTTTCATCATTTAGGTTTTTATCGACACGGAGGCACCCTAAAAGCCAAGGTTTTATCATTTAGGGTTTGTCGACGCTGAGGCACCCTAAATGCTAAGTTAAGTTTTCATCATTTAGGGTTTATCGATGCCGAGGCACCCTAGGTTGAATTATATATATATGGGTACTCTAAATGGCAGATGGCATCGGCAGCACCGCCTACTCGAGTGCCTAGGAAAATAGCGCTGGTGCTTCCGATCATGCTACCCCCTCACAGCCAGAGAAACAAAGAAGACAACTTGTAGGTTAAACTATCCCAAACAGAGTATTATATCACAGGCACACACATATGTATATATATCACACATACTTGAGTTAACACAGACTACAAAATGGAACAAGTTCACAAGGTTGGATACAACTATATGGTGACAGATAGAGTAATAACTCTGAGTTGATATCACACTTCTATATGTATAACACAAGAGGAAGTTGATCCTACTTAATTAAGTACTAAGATACCCCGGCCCATGCATTTGTCGCAAGTACCCCATATGTCCTATTTTTAGCAAAGTCATGCTAAAATTCACGGAAAATTTCAGCATGACCTTTGCTGAAAATAGGACATATGGAGTACCCGAATTTGCCGGAACGGAGGTTAATCGACATTCTGGCAAATTCAAGGGCCTCTCGGGGTGCCTGCAAAATCATCACGACACGATGGTCGGAGACAAAACCCAGCAAACTCCTTCCCTTCACTCGGGGTACAGCAATATATCTTCTAGCCATGAAACCCTACCCTGATTCTCCTTTCTTCCTCTTGCCGAAGAGAAGTTGGCTGCAGAGGATGGTCCAACTCAGATCAGCCTGCAGAAGCTATTGTATAATTCTATTTAGTTCCAAGCATATACGAATATTCTTCAGAGTGGGCACAAAGATGGAAGCAAACTAATAGCACAAAGTGAATAACAAATCGGCTACTGAAACTATACTAAAACCATGCTGAAACTTTACTGAAACTACTCCTTGCAAGCAAACTGAAACTACTTGTTGGAAGCAAATTGTCTTGGAAGGAGTATTTTGTGCACAAATCTACTCCAACTAGTTGCTTTCACTTAGAGATTGTTAGGTAGCTGATAGCACAAACAACATGAGTCATTCTTCAGACCGTTACAAATAGAAACAATGGCAACCAAGGTTAAAAACCAACAATCCTATATATTATTCAGAAACTTGATATATTGAAGTCACTTAGCACTCTCTTTCTGTGTTCATTCAACACTTAAAATTGAGAAAAATAATACCAACTAGGATCGGTATGACCTTCGTTTTTCATTTTCTATATGATCAATTAAATCTTCTGCAAGCTTATAAGAAAAGGTTCAACAACTTGAAACGTAACTCTTGCTTGGTGTTCCAAATGTGTTGCTATATTTCTCTATCTATAAATTGATGGCCGATGATTTCGCGTGCTCATTTGTTTTTAAAATTGGATTCCAGGAATGCAAGAACAAGATACACAGAGGATAGCTTTGCATTCTTGGATAAAAGTTACGTTGGGTCATTAGGAGTGCAATGAAGAACAAAATGAGACATGTCGAAACTATTCCACTTAAGAAACAGAGAGTGCTTGGAAGGAGTATTGTGCACAAAGTGAATTTGTAGCACACAAAACTTGAGAAAATGACACCTAAAACCGAAACTACAAACAGAACTGAAGAAAAATGGCACTGAAACTACTGACGATAACTGATGAAAATGACACCTAGTTGTATTTATGTTCTCATGAAACTTGAGCAACGGAACTATGCTGCATGCTCTCTGAACGTTTATAGTTCAGCTACCAAATTTGAAGTAATTACAGAGAAACTGAAGATACCGATGATAAACATCATCTGAATGACTGAACACAGAGGCATGTGATTACACGAGATAGATGCTCAAGTGGTACTTCTAAATATATGATTAGCGGCAACAACTTGGAGTGAAGAAACAAGACTTGTATGCAACAATTTAGAGAACAACTGGCCGAATCAGACGATCAAGCTTCAGACGCTTAGCAGTTGTAGATTCAGAGAAGCATAGATCAGCTTGATTGAGCAACAGAAACTGACCATAGGATAGCAGCTGCAGTGGCAAGATAATTGCATGAAGAGAGAGCAACTTACTTTGAGTCAGCGTCTTGTCTCCGCTCGATCTGCTGCTTCGGAGGCTTCTGGAGGAGGCGGACCCGTGCTCAGTGAAGCCTACTCGGGGAGGAAACACGTGATTCGGGGCAACGACGGCAGTGGCTTGCGGTCAAGTGGAGGGTGGTGGATGGTTGGGAGGAGGGGGAGGGGGGCGGCGCCGGTGGATTGTTGGATGGGGCGGCGGCGGTGGTGGTGGACGCTTGGGAACGGCGGCGGCGGTGGATTCTCGGGAGTGGTGGCGGCTTGCGGTGGTCAGGGGTGGAAGAGCTGCGGTGGTGATGGGTGGAGGAGCGTTGGAGGTGGGGGCGGGGCGCGCTGGAAAGGGGTCGTCGGCGGCGAGGGGGAAAGGGATCTGGCGCGGGGGGCGAGGGGGCTAGGGATTTGATCTGGCGCGGGGGCGAGGGGGAAAGGGATAGAGGGGGGAAAGGCATAGCAATGATGCACCTCCAAGGGGTGTGCCATAAGTACATCCATAGCAATGGCGCACCACCGAGGGGTGCGCCATAAGTAACTTTTTTATTGATAACAATGGCGCACCCTCTCCAGGTGCACCATTAGTAACTTTTTATTATTTTTTTTATTGATAAAAATTATTACACTATATAGAGGAGAGGAGTAGAGGAGGGAGTAAGGGAGGGAGCATTTACATTCGTTGATGAGGCGGTGGTTGGCGTCTCATCGGAGATGCAGACCGTAGAAGGAGGAGGACGCCGGTCATGGTCGTGGTCGTGGGTCGGCCTCATCACGTCGCATCGGTGTTCGTTGTCAGCCGTCGATGGACTGCGAGTAGCCCCGCCGAAGTCTCCACCTCCGGGCTCCGGCTTCCTCGTCACGGCGGCGGAACAAGGTGTAGCTACCAGTGGGGTGGGGTGGGCGGCTGCGGCAAATGGGGTTGGGGCGCGACGCGACCTAGCCTAACCTAGGTTGGAGCGCGGGAGGGTGCGGGGGTCGTCGGCGGCGGTGGAGAGGGGGAGGGTGCGGGGGGTCATCGGCGGCGGTGGAGCGGGCGAGGGTGCGGGGGGTCGTCGGCAGCGAGGGGGATCTGGCGAGGGGGATCGAGATGGAGGGGGATCTGGGCGGGGAGGGACGGGAAAAGGGATAGAGGGGGGAAGAATAGCAATGGCGCACCACCCAAGGGGAACAATATTCATGAGTTCAAAAAATATTAACAAATTCAATACTTTTTGTGAGTTAGAAATTCAATACCAGAATAAACACATAAATAAATATTCATGAGGACTAGAACAGAAGAAATATCATTTCAAATTGTCGAAATACAATCGAGAAATGAAGACTACAATTTAAATACAATCGATCTTAGCTAGCTATCTTTTCACAATCTTCTTGTCCTTCTTTTTTGCAAATGGAGTTCTTCTGTTGAACGGACGTCCTTTAGGTAGGGTGGTCCTGCTTCTTCTTGTGGTGTATGGCACTTCATCGTCGTCGTCATGTTCCATCTTCAGGTCACCGTACTTGTCCAAGTCTTGCTCATTGGCGACTCCATCCATTCCGATGATCTTCCTTTTCCCTCTCCTCATGACAACACGACCGGGCTTTGACGGGTCGGTAATTGAGGGAGTCCTGGATTAGGGGGTGTTCGGGTAGCCGGACTATACCTTCAGCCGGACTCCAGGACTATGAAGATACAAGATTGAAGACTTCATCCCGTGTCCGGATGGGACTTTCCTTGGCGTGGAAGGCAAGCTTGGCGATGCGGATATTCAAGATCCCCTACCATTGTAACCGACTCTTTGTAACCCTAACCCTATTCGGTGTCTATATAAACCGGAGGGTTGTAGTCCGTAGGACATCAACTCCATATACAACAATCATACCATAGGCTAGCTTCTAGGGTTTAGCCTCCTTGATCTCGTGGTAGATCTACTCTTATACTACCCATATCATCAATATTAATCAAGCAGGAGTAGGGTATTACCTCTATCGAGAGGGCCCGAACCTGGGTAAAAACATCGTGTCCCTTGTCTCCTGTTACCATCCGGCCTTGACGCACAGTTTGGGACCCCCTATCCGAGATCCGCCGGTTTTGACACTGACATTGGTGCTTTCATTGAGAGTTCCTCTATGTCGTCGCCTTTATGCCCGATGGCTCCTTTGATCATCAACAACGATGCGGTCCAGGGTGAGACTTTTCTCCCCGGACAGATGTTTGTCTTCGGCGGCTTCGCACTGCGGGCCAATTCGCTTGGCCACCTGCAGCAGATTGAAAGCTACGCCCCTGGCCATCAAGTCAGGTTTGGAAGCCTAAACTACCTGGCAGACATCCGCGGAGATTTGATCTTCGACGGATTCGAGCCACAACCAAGCACGCCGCACTGTCTCGCGGGGCATGATCTAGCTCTGTCACCGAACAGTATCCCGGAGGCCGCAAATGCACCAGCCCTGACCCTTAATTCGGAGCCAGTTGTGTCAATCGAGGATGAGCGGTTGCACGTCACCTCGGGGGCTGCGATCTCAAAGTCGATCGAGCCGAATGCCGGCCCCACACTCCGCGTGACTCACGACTCCGAGGATCCGGACTCCTCTCCGGACTACGAACCCCCCGCGCCCCTGCCGATCGAATCCGATTGGGCGCCAATAATGGAGTTCACCGCCGCGGACATCTTTCAGCACTCGCCTTTTGGCGATATCCTGAATTCTCTCAAGTCTCTCTCTTTATCAGGAGAGCCCTGGGCGAACTGCGGTCAGCGAGGATGGGATACGGACGATGAAGAAATTCAAAGCCCACCCACCACCCACTTGGTAGCTACTGTCGACAATTTAAACGACGTGCTCAACTTCGACTCTGGAGACATCGACAGCATGGATGACGATGCAAGAGATACCGAGGAACCAACGCCCATAGGGCATTGGACAGCCACCTCATCTCACGATGTGTACATGGTGGATACCCCTAAAGGAAGCGACAACGAGGAAAAAGGGGATGGAACGGGAGATCGACCCCCCGAAAAGCAATCAAAGCGTCAGCGTAAACGCCGACCCAAGCCCCGCCTCGATAAAAACCCAGCCATAGAGCAGGACGAGCCGGTAGACGACGAGCAGGCCTTAGAGCAACCGTCCGAATAGGGCAACACGGATAGAGAAACCGAACATCCCTCCTCCGGCGAAAACGGCATTCCGGACGACCTCACGCCGGATAAACCCATGTAGCAGAAGAATCTCCACAAGAGGCTCGTTGCAACTGCACGCAGCCTAAAAAAGCAGAAGCGGATGCTAAAAACAGCGGAAGATGCACTCCAGATTAGATGGAGCAAAGTAATCAATACCGCAGATAAATACGGCGACGGTCGCCGCACTAAAAGCTATCCGAAAAGAAAGCTACTGCCTGAATTCGACGAAGAGGCCCTAGAGCCCTCGCACTCAAAAAATAAGAAAGCCACATGGTCGGATAGACGACCCCATAAAGCGGCAAGCGGCGCCGCTCTTAAATCGGCATGCGACCCACCTAAGGATTCGCATCATGGCCCAGTTAGGTCCATTTATGGGCCAAGAAAGCAAGCTCTTGTAAGCAATGCAATAAAGCCATCATCAGAATCAGGCACACCCAAATACAGGGGCGCCGCACACCCCCTATGTTTCACCGATGAGGTCCTGGACTATGAATTTCCAGAGGGATTCAAACCCGTAAACATAGAGACATATGATGGAACAACAGACCCTGGAGTCTGGATCGAGGATTATATCCTCCACATACACATGGCTAGAGGAGATGATCTCCACGCCATAAAATATTTACCCCTTAAGCTTAAAGGGCCAGCCCGGCATCGGCTTAAAAGCCTTCCTGAAAACACAATTGGAAGTTGGGAAGAGCTCGAGGATGCTTTCCGAGCAAATTTTCAAGGGACCTATGTCCGCCCTCCGGATGCAGACGATCTTAGTCACATAACTCAACAGCCCGGAGAATCAGCTCTGCAGTTCTGGAATAGATTCCTCACTAAAAAGAATCAGATAGTCGACTGTCCGGACGCCGAAGCCTTAGCAGCTTTCAGGCATAACGTCCGAGATGAATGGCTCGCCAGACACCTCGGCCAAGAAAAGCCAAGAACAATGGCCGCACTAACAAGCCTCATGACCCGCTTTTGTGCAGGAGAGGACAGCTGGTTGGCAAGGTGCGGCCCCAGTGACCCAAGTACATCTGAAACTAGGGATGGAAACGGAAAACCGCGATGCAACAAGGACCATCGCCGGACTAAGGAAAAAAGTCCGAAGAGCACGGCAGTCAATGCCGGATTCAAAGGCTCACGACAAAATCAGACAAAACCGCCCCTCCAGGATAACAGGGACAATCCATCCAACTTAAATAAAATCCTGGACAGGATATGTCAGATACACAGTACTCCCGGGAAGCCTGCTAACCATACCCACAGAGATTGTTGGGTTTTCAAACAATCCGGCAGACTCAATGCCGAACACAAGGGGCTGGACACACCAAGCGAAGACGAGGACGAACCCCAAAAGCAGAGCACCAGGAAACAAAAGAACTTCCCACAAGAAGTAAAAACAGACATAACAAAACGTGCGGCACCCATGAAGGTACGCACCACAGGACCTATCCCCAAAGGGTCCCGCCACTAGTTGTCAAAACCAATCATCTTCGATCAGCTAGATTATTCTAGAAATATCAAGAATGCAGGCTGGACTGCCTTGATACTCGATCCAATAATTGGCGGACTCTAGTTTTCAAATGTCCTTATGGACGGCGGCAGTGGACTAAACCTGATATATTAGGATACAATCCATCACATGGGGATAAACCCAGCAAGAATCTGCCGCAGCAAAACCTCCTATCAAGGGGTAACACCTGGTCCGGACACCCATTGTATGGGTTTTCTCTGGCTCGAAGTTACATTCGGATCTGCCGATAACTTCCGCCACGAAAAGCTGACCTTCCATATCGTCCCGTTCTCAAGTCGCTATCAAGCACTACTGGGACGCGAAGCTTTCGCTCGCTTTAACGCAATACCGCATTATGCATCACTCACGCTTAAGATGCCCGGTCCACGAGGCATCATCTCTTTGAAGGGGAAGCACTAAAGTGCGCCTCCCCAAGCGGAGGACTGTGCGGCCGCTTTGACAGCCCCACAGTAAAATGGCCTCACCGGCCAAAAAACTTCGAAATAGGTCATTAAAGACCACGAACGCGGAGAGACGAGTTCGGTACAAAATCATCATTGATGCAGGCTTAGTGGCCATATACCCCCGCACTAGGGGCTCCATGCATATACAATAAGAGACAATAAAGCTCAATTTCATATATTTTACTTTATACTTTGTTTATTTTAAACTTTTGTTCGGCACGACCCGTTTTCAACTCAGTTCCTCTCTTTTACAGATGAACGTCGTGCGGCCCCCGTCCAGGATACGGCACAACGGAGACACAGGCATAGACGTGCAGTAGGGACCCGTCCTAAAGGATTCTTTTTAGATTAAGACCCTGCGGAAACCTTTTTTACTGTCTCTGGTTGCTATACATCCCCTGGTTTTTTCTGATATAACCAAGGAGGAGGCTGGCGTCTTGGCATGTGGCCACGTCAGAATTTTTGCACGTACCTGGACACTAGGGGCTTTTTTTAATGAAGAGTGTTGTTTTGCCCGCACTCATAAAGACCGAACACCTTAGGGAGTGTTCGGCGTCGCGAGTTTTGGCATTATATGCATCAGCTCCGAATCATGTCTTTGGTCAAATGTTGGGTTGCCCGGCTCCTGAGTTCGGCTACCTTACGTTCCGCTCTATCGGCTAAGGTAGCACCAGGAGAACTACTGCGATTGTGCCCTGGTTCGGCCGGGCGAGCACCTCAGTAGAGAAAGCCGAAAACTGACTGTCATGATGTAGCGTGAGACTGGTCAGCCACTCGATGACCTATCAGAATCTATCGGATTCCTCCGCTTTAACAAAGGGCCGCTTCCCGGTCAGGCACATACGCGCCCCGAACTCGGGCGAGCGGAGTCGCCACCAAGGGGCTACCTAAATAGTCTCACTGTCAAGCTCCTATGGCTAAGTGAAAGTGTTAAAGCATTATAGTCCGGTTGCCTGGCCCGCTGCGCTATCACCTCCTTTGTAGGACCAAGACGTTGGGTTAAGTGTGAAAATGTGTCTTTTGCGAGCACCCCCGCACTATGTGCGTGGGGCCTAAAGCCAACGACTGCCATCTTTCAGATTTTGTATATATATATATATATTTTAAAACGGCCGCACAGGAGGTGTTCCCAATACTTGAAGGCACAAGTATAAAAAGGCCACTATAGTTTATCAAAATATTACTTTATAATTACATATGCTATCATAACATAGCATCTTTCGAGCACTGCGTCTCTATTACACGAGCGCCTTCAAGGACTTCCTAAAAATAGTGCTCGGAGGGTACTCGGCTTTTGTCCGAATCTCGGGACGCAACAACGATGGTCTCCATCTCTGCCCAGTATGTCTTGACACGGGCAAGAGCCATCCTTGCGCCCTCTATGCATGCTGACCTCTTCATTGCATTAATACGCGGCACCGCGTCAAGGAATTGCTGCACCAAGCTGAAATAACTCTTCGGCTCCGATCTCCTCGGCCATAGATGACCCATGACGTACTTCATGGCGAGTTCGGACAACCTATTCAGTTCAGCCCATTGAGCCAAACGATCGTCCACTGCCAGTGGACGCTCTGGATTGTGAAACTGCGACCAGAAAAGCTTTTCCACTTCGCGATCTTTCTGATCTCGAAAGTGTTCGGTCACATCAGCAGCACTCGCTGCCAAATCCAGATAGGTATCCTCCACACTCCACATCCGGTCCAACGGAGCAAACTTCGGATCGCAAAATTTCCTTCGCAGCATAAAGGGCTTTCCAGCTGCAATCTGTTCGGCCTGACGCAGCTCCCCCTTCGCAGCTCTCATCGCAGAGCGCGCGTCCTTGGCATTGGCAACGGCCCTCTCTAAGTCCGTCTGTTTCGCCTGGTCTTCTTTCTCAAGAAGTCTGCAATGGTCTGCAGCGCTCTTTAACTTTTCGGCCATCTCTTCCTTGCTTCGGCAATGAGCAGCCTGTTTGGCTCTCAAATCTTCAAGGGCTTTCTTGGCAGCCGCATCACTTTCTCTGGCTTATTCTTTTGCTCGAGCAAGTTCTGCCCTAAGACTCTCCACGGCGGCCGCACCATCTGCGTCAAGCACACACATCGTAAGACACTGGCATAAAACTCTTCTTACCTGATGCCGCCTGAGGAATTACATACCTTGAGCCTCATCAAACCGCTTGTTGACAAGCGCGGTGTCGGCATCTGCCACGTCCAGTAGCCGCTTTAGTTCGGCAAAATCATCAGTTCGGCTAGATTCCGGACACCCTGTCGCCTACATTCAAAGGCAACATCTTAGACCTGGGATTATGATCCTCCGCGTGCCGTCATTTCTTGACGACGCATAAAGTCTCAGGGGCTACTATCTACACAGGGCACATCTCAGGGGCTACTATCTACATAGAGTCTGAGTGGCAAATTCAAAGGCAACTGACAAAAGTGTACATTATCTAATGTACCTCAAAACCCGTCAGTAAACTTTTGACGGCCTCATGCAATCCGCTCTCTGCGGATGAGATCCTTTCAACCACCATGCCCATCAATGCACGGTGCTCCTTCGAGATAGAAGCTCGCCCCAGCAGAATCTTTAGCTCCTCCGGCCGAGCACAAGACGGTGCCGGACTTGTCCCATGACCTCTTTCAAAGGCCGGACGCGGAGAACCTCGAGGGGCCACATAGCTATCTTCCGCCCCTGCCGAATTCGGAGAAACCCTCCGTGACGACACCTCAGGGTCGCCCACCTCGCTAGGCGGCACAGCAGGGGGAGGCGTCCCGCTCTCCATCATCTCCAGAAGGAGATCCCCCAAAGACGAGCTCTGCTGAGAAGGGCTGAGGTCCGAGCTACAAGGTAAAAATTTGGTTAATCTTCTCAGATATAAATCAAGGATTTCCCTCATCCCTCAAAAGGAAAATCTTTCTCTACTTACAGCTCGCTGGAGGGCTGATCCCCTTGAGGGCGCAGTCCGACCGAGGAACTCCCCGGCGTCGGACCCTCTGACAAGGATTTTTTCCCCCGCTTCGAGGCCATGGTTTCCAGGTCGTCAGAGGCGGCTCTCTTCTTCCCCTTAGGAGAGGAATTGTCGGTTCCTCCCTTCGGAGCAGCCTCCTTCAAGGACGCCATAGTTTCCTTGTCCTCCCCCTTGCTTCCCTCCAAAGGCATTATCTCCAGCATCCTGACCAGCATGGGATCCGGCCTCGTTTCGGGAAGGGGAGCCGGACACCTGATCAGCTTTGCCTTCGCTATCCACTCCTGTTTAAAAGGACGGCTCTTTTAGGGGCAAGTTTATGACAATTATACGGATAGAAGGTCCGGGCACAAGGTTGCTTACTTGATTATCCGGGCGATTGTAGCTTAGGCCTGCGTCCTCGGTTAAATCCGGACACATCTCTTGTGATCCGAAGAACAGTTTATACATCTCCGCGGGCGTTGCGCCCATGAAATTCTAGAGAGCTCGCGGTCCCTCTGGATTAAACTCCCACAGGCAAAGGGAGCGACGTTTGCCGGGCAATATTCAGCGAATCAGCATGACCTGTGTCACCTTGACCAAGCTGAGGTCTCCTTCCAAGAGATCCTTAATGCGGCCCTGTAACAAGGGCACGTCTTTGGGCAAACCCCAATCTAACCCTCTGTTGACCCATGACGCTAGCCGTGGTGGGGGACCCGAGCGAAAGGCAGGAGGCGCCACCCACTTGGTGCTCCGGGGAGCGGTAATATAAAACCACTCTCGTTGCCACAAGCCTAGCTCCTCTTGAAAAGAGCCCTCGGGCCATGGAGCATCAGCATTTTTGCTTATAACAGCGCCTACGCACTCTGCGTGCCGTCCCTTGATCATCTTCGGCTCCACTTTGAAGGTCTTGAGCCATAATCCGAAGTGAGGGGTAACACGGAGGAACGCTTCACACACGACAATAAACGAGGAGATATGGAGGATGGACTCCGGAGCTAAGTCATGGAATTCCAGCTCGTAATAAAACAGCAGTCCCCTCACAAAGGGATCCATTGGGAAGCCCAACCCTCGAAGGAAGTGAGACATGAACACCACGCTCTCACCGGGCAGGGGATTGGGAATGACCTGCCCTTGAGCTGGCAACCTATGCGAAATTTCGCCGGTCAGGAACTTAGCCTCCCTCAACTTTAGTACGTCCTCCTCCGTGACGGAGGAGGGCGTCCATCGGCCTTGAAGGTCAGAACCGGACATTGTCGAAGGTCCGAAGCGCCTGGAATCTGGAGCCTAGGGTGTTGGAACTCGAGGCGACGGGCGAACTCGCTTGAGATTGAAAAAAGGAGTAAGGCCTTGGTCTCTTTATAAGAGGTTGAATACCAAGAGCCCTCCCCGTAACCGTTCGGGGCTCGTCTTTAATCAAGGAAACGTGCTAACGGGCGCGGTTGGGTTACCCATGTCCGTATTGATGAGAATCCCGTAAAAGGGGTACATGATCTCTGCTTTGACAAGACGTGCCAAGGAAACCACCTCGCGAAACGTGCTAAGGTGGAAAAGTAAAAACGATTCGAGTAAAGGACTTGGCCGTAGTGTGATGACGCGCTGCGGAATACGTCAGCAGATTTGATTTGTGTTAATATTATTCTCTCTATGGCAATATGTGGAAACTTATTTTGCAGAGCCGGACACTACTCTTGGTGTTTATGATCTTCTATGAAGGACTTGGAGGAGGAACCCGCCTTGCAATGCCGAAGAAAATCTGCGCGCCGGACTCGTCGTCATTGAAGCCTGGTTCAGGGGCTACTGAGGGAGTCCTGGATTAGGAGGTGTTCGGGTAGCCGGACTATACCTTCAGCCGGACTCCAGGACTATGAAGATACAAGATTGAAGACTTCGTCCCGTGTCCGGATGGGACTTTCCTTGGCGTGGAATAGCTTGGCGATGCGGATATTCAAGACCTCCTACCATTGTAACCGACTCTGTGTAACCCTAACCCTATCCGGTGTCTATATAAACCGGAGGGTTGTAGTCCGTAGGACATCAACTCCATATACAACAATCATACCATAGGCTAGCTTCTAGGGCTTAGCCTCCTTGATCTCGTGGTAGATCTACTCTTGTACTACCCATATCATCAATATTAATCAAGCAGGAGTAGGGTATTACCTCTATCGAGAGGGCCCGAACCTGGGTAAAAACATCGTGTCCCTTGTCTCCTGTTACCATCCGGCCTTGACGCATAGTTCGGGACCCCCTACCCGAGATGCGCCGGTTTTGACACCGACAGTAATGAAGAAGCATTGGTCCACTTGGGAAGCCAGTACCCATGGCTCATTTTTCAGGGTGATGCTTGCGCCCGTGGTCTTTGATTCGGCTTCGGGTATAACCATGGTGGTGAAATGCTGGTCTTCTTTTAGGACGCTCTTGGCCTATCTGACACAGAACATCGGGACCTTCTCTCCAGCTAGCTCAGCTCCCAGATCTCCTCGATCCTTCCGTAGTATCTGTCCTTGTCATTACTGGTGTAGGATTCCATCATTACCCCGGAGTTCTGATAACCATCACTCTTCATGTCCTTGTCCTCGGTGTAGAATGTGTAGCCATTGATATCGTACGCCTCATAGGTCATCAGGTTGTGCTCGGTGCCCTGTGACAAGGCGAATATGAGTTTTTCTTCCGCGGAAGAATCATCGTGTAAAAGATATGACAGAAGATTCTCCTTGAACCAACGCATGAAACATGAGTTGTGCTCTTTGATTATATCTCCGTCCGTCCTCTGTTGGCCTCAGTCATTGTACGTCTTCTCAATAAAGGTTTCGTGCTCTACCACCCAAGGATCGACCACGTCTATGTGTTGTAGCGCGACTAGGTTTGCTCTTTCAAAGTCGGCGAGTCGACCCTCGAAGTCGACATGCATTTCGGGTGACCATCGCGGTGACCCCATCCAGTGAGCTTGCTGAGGTGCCTGTTGACGGGCAGACCAATGGGGTTCTCGATTCCTAGATAATTCGTGCAGTAGGAGATGCACTCTTCGGTTAGAAAGCCCCTTCTATGCTTCCCTCTGGACATGACATGTTGCGAACGTATCCTTTGATGGCACCATTCATCCATTAGAATGACATCATGTTGTGCAGGAACGTCGGCCTGAGTTGGACGATATCCTCCACGATATGGATCAACAGATGCACCATAACATCGAAGAATGCAGGCGGGAAGTACATCTCAAGCTCGTATAGTATCACCACGATCTCTTCCTGTAGCCTTCTAAGTTGCCTCACGCCAACCGACTTCCGAGAGATGATGTCGAAAAAGTTGCATAGGCCAAATAGCGTTTCACAGACGTGCGCGTCCATGATCCCACGGATTGCAACTGGAAGTATCTGCGTCATTAGCACGTGACAGTCGTGAGACTTCATCCCGCTGAACTTCTGCTTCGCTGAGTCTAGGTATCTGCTTATCTTCCCCGCATAGCCGTAAGGAAGTTTTACTCCTACGAGGTAGGTGAAAAACTTCTCGATCTCCTCCTGACTTAGAGTGAAGCACGCGGGAGGGTAGTCATTTCCGGTCTTCTTGGCCTTTTTGCCTTTGCGACGACTTTCCGTGTCCTGCTTCGCCTCATCATCATCATTAGCGTGAAGCTCCTCCCTGATTCCCATTGATTTCAAGTCTGCCCTTTGCTTTCGGCCCATCTTTGGTCCTCTCAGGCATGTTGAGCAGGGTACCAAGCAAACTCTCGCACACGTTCTTCATGATATGCATGACATCAAGGCTGTGAGGCACACGGTGGATCTTCCAGTACGACAAGTCCTAGAAAACAGACCTCGTTTTCCATACCTTCAGCAGCGGCTCTGGCGCCTTTCGCTTCTTTCCCGGCCCTGGCGCCTTTTGCTTCTTTCCCGGCAGTGGGCAATCTTTCCAATTTTTCAACAGCTCGTCTATTTCCTCGCCGCTCCTCGTACGCGGGCGTCTTCAGGGTTCGGTTTCACCATCGAACAGATCCTTGCGTTTTCTCCATGGGTCATCATCGCGAAGCCACCTTAGATGTCCCATGAACACGGTTTTTGAAGACCCAGTATCTCTATCTAGCTGGTGATAAGTTGTGTCATCCATGCACCTGACACATCCAGAAAATCCATGGACCACCTGCCCCGCGAGATATCCGTAACTGAGATAGTCGTGCACCGTCGTGAGCAGTGCGGCTCTCATAGGGAAATATTCTTTCTCTCACTACTAGAAAAAGGGATATAGATGGGATTGACACTAATGGCGCACCAGACAAGCGGTGCGCCATTAGTATATACTAATGGCGCACCACCTTCTGAAACGCCATTAGAGTTGAAACTACTAATGGCGCACCTGGCCCAGGGTGCGCCATTAGTATCAAATTTTTTTTTTGAACTAGTGCGCCTGTCCAAACATACTAATGGCGCATCCAGACACAGTGCGCCATTACTAGTTGTAACTAGTAATGGCGCACCTGTCGGAAAGTGCGCCACTAATGTTGTTTTTTTATTATATTTTTTATTCCCTTTTTTTGCAAAACTACTAATGGCGCACTGTTCCACCGTGCGCCATTACTAGTTTAAACTAGTAATGGCGCACTGTGGGACAGTGCGCCATTAGTATGTTTTTTTTGCAAAACTACTAATGGCGCACCACCAGAAGGTGCGCCATTAGTAACCTGGATTACTAATGGCGCATTTAGAGTTGGTGCGCCATTAGTAAGTGGGCAGCAACAAGATATTTTGGACAGCCTCTCCTACCCACACTCACTTTCTCCCCACTTCATTCTCTCCACCTCCTCCTTGTCTCGGGTGCCTCCTCTTTTTCACCTCATTTCCACCATAGGTTCATTCAAATTAAGTGGTTAAATTACCTTGTTTTGATAGGTAAGTAAGGGGGGAAGCTATATTTATGTTGTTCTCCCTACAACAATGTGCACATGCACTTTTTATGGCCTAGCTAGATCTATGTATGTTCGTGGTGTTGCATATGTTTGTGGTGTTGCATATGTGTTTGTGTTTGCAGGTGTACCGGTATTTGAAATGCGATAGTTGCCAATATTTTGCCGGAATGTTGATTCATTTCCGTTTCGGCGAGAATTTTGGCATTAAGCATTCTTTTTGGTCCTATTTTTAGGGAAAGTCGTGCCAAATTTTTTCTTGGTTCTAAAATATCGTTTTGCTCTACCCCGCAGGCGACCATGGTCCGCACGATGACCGAAGGCATCGTGAATAGGTTTTTGAGGTCCGCGAAGGCCGAGATGCTTCAAAAGAACGAGACGGAGATAAGATGTCTGTGTCGAAGATGCAAGCTGAAGAGCCTTATTGCGGACCCGGAATCCGGGCAGGTGCGGGACCACCTGCTCTTGCGTGGTTTCATGGATGGCTATCGGTGGCAAGGTGATGAAGAAGACTACGAAGTCGTCCATTGGGGCCGGGCAAGAAATGAGGAAGGGCAGCAAGACAACCACCGCGGCTCGGGCGGGCGAGAAGTCGAAGAATCCCCATGAGATGATCACGACGGTGATGCTGTACACAGTCATCATGTAGAAGATGCAGGACATGATGATGAGGAAGATGCCGGAGCAGACGACGGGCATGATCATGAAGATGATGATGTCGGCGGAGCAGACGACGCTGGACCATCGATGGGCTGGGTGCAGGACCCTCATATTCAAGAGCTGCTTCTCAAGCAGACGGATAACGCAAGAACTGCCGCCCGAGAGAAAGCCAAGATGGATCAACTTGAGTTAGACGCGGTTACTCCATTGTATGAAGGATGCAGGCCCGAGGATACCCGCCTGAAAATAACGCTCATGGCTCTGGAGATGAAGGTAAAACACAAAATGACCGACGCATGCTTCGACGAGAACATGTCATTCTGGCACGAACGTCTTCCCAAGGGGAACAAGTGCCTGACCAGTTTGGAGGAGGCGAAGAAAATCGTGTGCCCTCTGGATTTGCCGCACGTGAAATACCATGTGTGCATGAACAATTGCATCATTTATCGGGACGAGCACGCCGAGTCTACCATATGTCTGGTGTGCGGCGTCACTCGATACAAGAAGAGGAAGAAAGCTCCTCGAAAAGTGGTGTGGTACTTTCCGATCACTCCTCGTCTGCAGCGGTATTTCGCGGACCCTAAAGTAGCAAAGCTCCTGCATTGGCACGCGGATAGGGAGGAGAAGAAGCGAGAAGATGACGCAAATGATCCGGAGATAGATAAAAAAGACAAGATGTTGAGTCACCCGAAGGATGCGAGCCAGTGGCAAGCGTTGAACTTCGAAGACCTAGAATTTGGGAACGATCCAAGGAACATCGTGCTGGGCGTGAGCACCGATGGAGTCAATCCGTTTGGCAGCCAGAGAAGCACACATAGCACCTGGCCTGTGTTTGTGTGGATGTACAACCTTCCCCCCTGGTTGTGCATGAAGAGGAAGTACATTCACATGAGTATGCTAATTGAAGGACCAAAACAACCAGGGAACGACATCAATCTGTATCTGGGGCTGCTGAAAGAGGAGCTTGACATGCTGTGGAAAACGCCAACCAATACGTGGGACGCCGCAGAGAAAGAATATTTCCCTATGAGAGCCGAGTTGCTCATGACGGTGCACGACTATCTCGGTTACGGATATGTCGCGGGGCAGGTGGTCCACGGATTTTCTGGATGCGTCAGGTGCATGGATGACACAACGTATCGCCAGCTAGATAGAGATCCCGGGTCTTCGAAAACCGTGTTCATGGGACATCGAAGGTGGCTTCGCGACGATGACCCGTGGAGAAAACGCAAGGATCTGTTCGATGGTGAAACTGAACCCCGAGGACGCCCGCGTACGAGGAGCAGCGAGGAAATAGACGAGCTGTTGAAAAATTGGAAAGACTGCCCACTGCCGGGAAAGAAGCAAAAGGCGCCAGAGCCGGGAAAGAAGCGAAAGGCGCCAGAGCCGCTGCTGAAGGTATGGAAAACGAGGTCTATTTTCTGGGACTTGCCGTACTGGAAGATCCACCGTGTGCCTCATAGCCTTGATGTCATGCATATCACGAAGAACGTGTGCGAGAGTCTGCTTGGTACCCTGCTCAACATGCCAGAGAGGACCAAAGATGGGCCGAAAGCAAGGGCAGACTTGAAATCAATGGGCATCAGGCAGGAGCTTCACGGTATATATGATGATCATGATGATGATGATGAGGCGAAGCAGGACACGGAAAGTCATCGCAAAGGCAAAAAGGCCAAGAAGACCGGAAATGACTACCCTCCCGCGTGCTTCACTCTATGTCAGGAGGAGATCGAGCAGTTTTTCACCTGCCTCGTAGGAGTAAAACTTCCTTACGGTTACGCGGGGAAGATAAGCAGATACCTAGACCCAGCGAAGCTGAAGTTCAGCGGGATGAAGTCTCATGACTGTCACGTGCTGATGACGCAGATACTTCCAGTTGCAATCCGTGGGATCATGGACGCGCACGTCCGTGAAACCCTATTTGGCCGATGCAACTTTTTCGACGTCATCTCTCGGAAGTCTGTTGGCGTGAGGCAACTCAGAAGGCTACAGGAAGAGATCGTGGTGATACTATGCGAGCTTGAGATGTACTTCCCGCCCGCATTCTTCGACATTATGGTGCATCTGGTGGTCCTTATCATGGACGATATCATCCAACTCGGGCCGACGTTCCTGCATAGCATGATGCCGTTCGAAAGGATGAATGGTGTCATCAAAGGATACGTTCGCAACATGACACGTCCAGAGGGAAGCATAGCCAGGGGCTTTCTGACCGAAGAGTGCATCTCCTACTGCACGCATTATCTAGGCATCGAGAACCCCGTTGGTCTGCCCGTCAACAGGCACCTCGGCAGGCTCGCTGGATGGGGTCACCGTGAGGGTCGCCGCGAAATGCATGTCGACTTCGAGGGTCGACTCGCCGACTTTGAAAGAGCAAACCTAGTCGCGCTACAACACATAGACGTGGTCGATCCCTAGGTGGTAGAGCACAAAACCTTTATTAAGAAGACGTACAATGACCGAGGCCAACAGAGAACGGACGGAGATATACTGAAAGAGCACAACTCATGTTTCACGCGTTGGTTCAAGCAGAAGCTTCTGTCGTACCCTTTACATGAGGATTCTTCCGCGGAAGAACAACTCATATTCGCCTTGTCACAGGGCGCCGAGCACAACCTGATGACCTATGAGGCATACGATATCAACGGCTACACATTCTACACCGAGGCCAAGGACATGAAGAGCGATGGTTATCAGAACTCCGGGGTAACGATGGAATCCTACACCGGTAACGACAAGGACAGATACTACGGAAGGATCGAGGAGATCTGGGAGCTGAGTTACGCTGGAGAGAAGGTCCCGATGTTCCGTGTCAGATGGGCGAAGAGCGTCCTAAAAGAAGACCGGTATTTCACCACCATGGTTATACCCAAAGCCAAATCCAAGACCGCGGGCGCAAACGTCACCGCGAAAAATGACCCATGGGTACTGGCTTCCCATGTGGACCAATGCTTCTTCATTACCGACCCGTCAAAGCCCAGTCGTGTTGTCGTGAGGAGAGGCAAAAGGAAGATCATCGGAATGGATGGAGTAGCCAATGAGCAAGACTTCGACAAGTACGGCGACCCGAGGATCGAACATGACGACGATGATGAAGTAGCAGCATACACCACAAGAAGAAGCGGGACCACCCTACCTAAAGGACGTCCGTTCCACAAAAGAACTCCATTTGCGAAAAAGAAGGGCAAGAAGATTGTAAACAGATAGCTAGCTAAGATCGATTGTATTTAAATCGTAGCCTTCATTTCTCGATTGTATTTCATGGGCACTTTTTGAACTATCATGAATATTTTTAAATTTCATGGACACTCGATCTCGATCCCCCTCCATCTCGATCGCTATCCGACCTCGCCAGATCCGGCCCCCCTCGCCGCTGAGCACCCCCTGGTCCACCGGCCGCCGCCGTCGACCCCCCGCACCCCTCCCCTACTCAACCGCCGCCGCCGACCCCCCGCACCCCGCGCACCCTCCCCCGCTCCACCGGCATTACTGTTTGATGATATTTTTTAAAAAATTATTACTGTCTTATAAAAAAATATTACTGTTATGATTTAAACAAGTTTGAACATATTTAAACACAAATAAGTATCAAACAGCATTTTAAATGCATAAAAAAAAATTGTGGAGCCTAGGAATCGAACCCAAGACCTCCTGGTGTGAGAACTGGCTGCTGACCTGTCAAGCTAGTAGAGGGAACTTGGTGTGGATCAGGTCAGGTGGAAGATAACCTGTTGGCTCGAGCAGAAATCAAAAAAAAAAATACTAATGGCGCACCACGGTGAGGTGCGCCATTAGTATGGATGTACTTATGGCGCACCGAGGGGTGGTGCGCCATTAGTATTGTGCCGCCCCCATCCATATTTCCTCCCCGTCCCCTCCCTATCCCCTCTCTCTCCCTAGCCCTCGCCCTCGATCCCCTTCCCCTCTCCTCTCCCAACGCCGCTGCCCCGCTGCCCCGACGCCGCGACGCCGCCCTCTCCTCTCCCGACGCCGCCGCCCCGCCGCCCCGTCGTCCTCGTCTCCCCGCCGCCCCGTCGTCCTCGTCTCCCCGCCGCCCCGTCGTCCTCGTCTCCTCGGCGCCGCTCTCCCCGTCACCCCACATCGTTGGAAGCCATCGCCCCGCCGCCCTCGTCGCCGGTGGCCCGGACGCCGCCCCGTCCACACCACCGTCGCCAGAGCACCACCACCACCCGGACCTCGTCGCCTCCCGGACCTCGTCGCACCGCCACCACCCGGACCTCGTCGCCCCACCTCGTCGCCCCGTCCACACCACCGCCCCCGTGAGCTCCCCCTCCTCCTCTCCCCCTCTCCCCCTGTGTTCATTGTGAAGAAATGTGTGACAGTTTCACTAACTTAATTTCATTCCGAAGAAATTTGCGCCTAGAATTTCATTCTGAAGAAATTTAAATTGTTGCTTCTGTTCTGCGTATTTATATTATGCTAGAATAACTAATTTGTATGTGTTCTGAAATATGTGTTCTGAAATATTATGCTAGAAATGTAAATATGTGTTCTGAAACACTTAGCTTGATCATAGTTAATTTACCGAATTTTTTAACAAAAAGGAGATCCAGCCTGCACAGTGTCCTGCACTATATACTCATGTTTGTATGCCCAGGCACATTGATGCACCGGCCCTGTAAGAAGCATCAAGGAAATAGAGGTTGGTTGTGGCAATTGTCACATTAGCCTTGCGCTCTCCGACCAAATGTAAGATATGCAACAAATAACGGACAAATACCTAACAGTTTTTTGGATCTAGCGAAGAGATTAAAATCTATGTGAGATATTCATAGCCATGAAGCCCAGTAGCCTGTAGTTCACTAAACTTATAGCCCAAGACCCAATTTACATGCTATACCCTTCAGCAACATTGCTTGCTAGAACTACTGTCACATGTGCACTTGGCAGGTAACACTAACTAAACCTAGCATGCAAAAAGGATCACATGTTTTAGAGCAGTATCTTCTACTACAACCTGAGGGTTTTCTTAGCTAAATTAGGCTATGTTCGTTTTGTGTCAGCTACTTGCTGTCCATGTTAACTTCTTTTCATGGTACCCATAGATTTGACTTTCAGTGTTGGTGATTCTGCAGTTGCTGTAGACTACTATAGTGATGAGTGTCTAGCTTTTGTAATCTACACTTCTTGCATAAGGATTTGCATGTGCCTTTGTACCATGAGTAATTTGGGACTTGGGAATTGGTTCTTTCTTACTACAGTCTTGCTGCTATAAATCTGTTCAAATACTCAGACATGTACTACTAGTTATTTATAGATCAAATCTGACAACACAAGGACATTAGTTGGAGGTCACCTTTTTTTTGGGGTAGTTTTTGTTTGGAGATTGCAATTGGAACATTTTCTGTCTGTTATACTGCTTATGTTTGAGAGATTGCTGACTTTTTCTATATGATGATAAAATATGTTTCATGAACAATTGTTGTCTGTTCTGTGTATTCATGTTAATAATTTGTTTGCCTGATGTACTGAAAGAAAATAGAACTTTACTTTGGTAGTATTCAATAGTACTGAGATGGAATATGCAAATGTTCTGTATCTACGTTGTTTTGTACTCTCTCTGATCCATTAACAACATCATATTTGTTGTCTAACTGACCTTTTACTGCATGGTCTTCTAACACTGGACTAGTTGTTTTATTCTGATAGTGCTAGTGTTGATTTGGCATTTTACATTGTCTCCTGAATTTGTCTTTTCCCCTTGCTGCTATGTGGTGTGGTGAACTCAGACCTGCTTGCTGCTATGTGGTGTGGTGATTTCATACCCACTTGGCTGTTTTCTTTTTAAAGGTTACTGCCCTTTTTTATATAATAGAATATGGGTTCCATGAATTGTCTATCTGACCTTTGTCTACATGCCTTTAAAATTCTTCAAGTGAAATTGCATCCTGCACCGTGTGTTTGTCAATCTAAGTTGAAATTGCATCCTGCCTACAAATCTGAAAGTGAACTGCCACATGCCTTCTGATTGAATCTTTGTTTGCAAAAATGCTGTTGTACTGTAGATGAACTGCCACATGACTGCTAGTATGACATTAGTTGGAGGTCACCTTTTTTTGGGGTAGTTTTTGTTTGGAGATTGCAATTGGAATTGTTGTATTTGGTGCATCTGTCAGTCAATTGCTGCTGACCATATGATACTGCTTGGAGGTGCATATATTGTTTCACCTCTTCACATGCCAATATATTTTCGATGTTGTGATGGAGGCCTTTTTTGCCTTGTCCTCCCGAGAGGCCCTTGAGTTTGCTGGAATGTCGATTAACTTCCGTTCCGACAAATTCGGGTACTCCAGATGTCCTATTTTCAGCAAAGGTCATGCTGAAATTTTCCGTCAATTTTAGCATGACTTTGCTAAAAATAGGACATATGGGGTACATGTGACTAATGCATGGGCCGGGGTATCTTAGTATTTAATTAAGTAGGATCAAGTGCCCCGGCGTACTTGTGACTAATGCATGGCTTTTAGGGTGCCTCGGTGTCGATAAAAACCAAAATGATGAAAGCTTAGGCTTTTAGGGTGCCTCGGCGTCGAAAAACCCTCAATGATAAAAGCTTAGCTTTTGGGATGCCTCGGTGTCGACAAACCCTAAATGATGAGACCATGATCTTGTTCCTTGACAATAACCAACTTTTTGACCAAACTTTGTTCCTATTTAGAGAGAAACATGGCCAACAACGATGAGGCCGGGGGTTCGGGCGTCAAGGCATTCTGGGAGCTTTCCTAGGAGATGGAGGAACAACCTCACTTGTATGCGGACGGCGCCTTCCCCACCGATCCTGAGACCACTGATGGTACCGCCGAGGATGACCCCACTGATGCCACCACTGATGGTGCCGCCGAGGATGCCACCACTGATGATGGCGGCGCACGCACAGATGGCAGCCAACCGAAGAGGCAACGAAAGGACCGGCGCCCGACCATGCTCCGCACCCTCAAGGAGGAAGTTACTGAAGTGGACTCCGACGGGAATCCAACGGCGCCCGAACGAATAGTCAAGGGGTACTCGCTTCAGCTCGGGTGCATTCTCTGGAGCACCGTCTCGATCAACACCGAGAACCTGAGGCATCCTGACCGAGGGAATTTGCGCAACCTCCTCTTCACGAAGCTGCACGAACGATACAAGTTCCCCGCTGAATTTGAAAACACAAGCCTCAAAGGGAATAAAGTGAACAATGCTGCCCTCATGAAGATGAGCAAGGCCCTGTCTACTTGGAAAAGCAATGTGAAGAGAATGATCGAGAAAGGTGAGAGTTATGAGAAGATCAAGGAGAAAAATCCTTCGATCACCAAAGATGACTACAACGACTTCAAGATCAATTGCTCGAGCACCGCAAACTCCGAATCAAGTAAGTGGGGGAAAGAAATGCGGGAGATGAACTTAGGGGAACACACACTCGGTCCCGGCGGTTACAGAGTGGCGGAGCCTATATGGGACAAGGAGGAGGCGGACCGTGCCGAGCAAGGCCTACCGCCCCTCTTTGATAAATACGGTGACAAGCAGACCAGGAACTTTGTCAGGGCCCGGTACAAGAAGGACCCGAAAACAAAGGAGCTTACCACGGATCCGAAGACCAGGGCGCTTGAGCTTGTTCTGGTAAGGAATACACCCCCGCGTAATTAGCTCCATATGGTTGCATTCTAATTAATGAAGCCAAATTTCCAATGGTTGACATTCCTTCCGCAGGCGACTGGAAGCAGTAGCGCGGGGTCGACTAAGAGAAACCCTTGGGACACCACTCTAAATAGGGCGTTGAATGTAATGAAGAACAAGGATAAGCTCAGTAAGCCGACGTCAGCTGGTCGTGTGGCCGGCAAAGGCTTGTCGACAAAATGGTCGTCATACTATAACACTGGTGGGCGAAAGGAGAAAAAGACCAGCTCGGAAAGCCAGGCGCGCGAGGTTCAAGAACTCAGGGCACAGGTGGCGCGGATTCCGGAGATTGTCCAAGAGCAAGTGGAACAACAACTCGGAAGGACGATCACCGCCATTGTGCCTACCTTGATCCAGGGGATTAGTGCGTGGATTGCGGGCGGCCTACAGGGGCCGCCCCGGATTCCTAGCTTCACGGCCAGCAACTCGCAGAACGCGATGGTGGGGCCACTGGTGTCTCCGACGCCGACACGGGAGCTTAATGCACCCGGGTGTACGCCGGCCGGCACCTCTGCAGCAAGCGGCCCCTCCGTCAACTGCACGCCCGCCGTTGGCGGTGCCTCGACATTAGCCGAGCTCGACACCATCATCACGGTAACTAATTAAGCCTCTCTCGGCCGAGGACTTCATCTCCTTGCCTTTGACTGGGCATCCCTGATGCCCTACATGTTTTCGCAGGGCGCCGCCGACGTTCTGTGCACTCTCCTGCACTTCGTGAACAACGAGTTGGTCGATGTCGCCAAGGGCAAAATCGTTCAACCAGGCAACCCCTTGTTCCACGGTACCTAGATGCCACCCAACTTGTTTAGGGTTCAACTGGTTCGGGTGCTGCCAGGCTGCGACGAGTTGTTACCTCCGATTCGACCCGTCAGGGCCGACGATGATGATGTGATGACCCTCAGCGCCTGCCTGAGCTGGCCCCTGCTTTGGCCGAAGAGCCAGATTCGTTTGGGGGCGGGGGACACCACCCCAAAGACAACACCGCCAGTCGTGCCGGCGCCAAGTCGGCCCCATGGCAAGACCGCCGCAACGGTGCCGGACATCCCTATGCCACTGGATCCAAACATGCATATGGCACAGGATCAGAACGACGACGACGACGATACATTTGCCAACGTCGATCAGTACATTGCCGATCATGGGTACGGTGGCGACTTCATGGGGCCTCCCTCTCAAGAACCCAACCCAACAAAAGACATGCACGATCTAGCTGGTACCGCGGAGAAGCCAAGTTGCAACAGGCGTCGTCTGCCGTTCAGCTCTCAGGAGACGCCTCCAGCTGCCGACTTCACCGAGCCTCAGATAGGCGAGGTGTGAAATATTATCAGCCCCAACACACTCAAGAAGGCGGTCTGTGAGCAGAACTCGGTCCCATTACAGGAGAAGAAGAAGGCACGCAAAAGAAAGACTAACAAGGGTGCGGGCCAGCCGGCACCGAGTACGATCCGTGCTCAGGACGGGCCACCTTCACCTGAGGATATCTCGAGGAGGGTGCATGTGGCGGGTAGGCCGATGCTACCGAGAAATATGCTCGATGCTGCAACCGGTGCTATGCGGAGTCTGCATGACAGTGTTCTTTCTTTGGAGAAGCAGCGTCTCGCAGAGAAGGATGTGGCATACCCGGTTTTCGCGGCCAAGGTGCCAGAGGGCAAGGGCTTTGTGGATAACTCCATCGGGGGTACAATCGTCCTGTGGTTTGATGACATCCACGCTATGTTGAACCTTCATCCGCTGCACTACACCTTCGTTCGGCTATTTTCGCTGAGTATGGAGATGCGGATCATTCGCGACAAGACCCCGTACATCATGATAGTCGACCCCTTCTACATGCGTGCCAAGATCTTGGGCAGCGCTGGGGACCGGCAAGTCGCGACTTCTTACCTCGAAGGCGTCATTCGGGCAAACCAAGATAAGGATAACTTCCTCGTGCCTTACTTTCCCGAGTAAGTCCTCCCCTCAACCGCCCCGTAACATATGAATTCTTAGATTTCGATCATTTTTCTTTTAACATTCCGTGTTTTCTGCAGTGACACACATTGCACGCTCATCCTCCTAAGCCCCAAATATTCCATGGCCACGTATTTCGACCCGGACCGTCAGTCGAACGTAGACTACACAAATGTCAAGAAGGTTCTTGATGATGTTCTCCCCGGCTACGTCAAATCTGGAGGCACCTTCACCAGGCCTATTCGTAAGTACGGCAAGCACGTGTTCTCCCACAATACGACGTTCTGCTGCGTCAAGCAGCCGCCTGGCGGTCAGAAGGGTGCCTACTACGCCATCCATCACATGCGGGCGATCGTACGGGACCATCATCAACTTCTGCGACCGAGTAAACTCAAAGATTGGGCCGCGAGCGTGTCGGCAATCCAGGATGCGGACATCAGACAAGAATTCTTTCACATCCAGTCGGAGTTTCCGAAAATCATCCATCAAGATTTCCTTCGTACCTCGGGGCAGTTCTACCTCAGAAATCAACCGTCCAACAGTGACATCGACACAATGCTACAAATGCAGGCTGACAACGACCGTTGTTTCATGACTCCCACGATAGACGGCGGCTTCATCCACGCTCCGGTCCCTTGAGTCGAGTCGAAAGCAGTGATGGTGTGTCTAGTTCTGAAACATCGATTGGCTCATGTTGTAATTAAACTTTAATGAACTTGTAGTATGTCTCTTTGGTTTCGAGAGTCGTTCAACTTAGATGTAATCGATGCTATTAATGTCTTGCTTTTCTCTTCCGATTGTTCTGTTGCATACTTATATATTGCTTATGTATTGTCTGTGAATTGGTACTAACGTTTCGTTTGGCTACTGCATAGCGATGCCGTCGTATGTCGTGTACAAGGGTAAGGGTTCCCGGAGTCTACGACGACTGGGAGGAGTGTCGGAGACAGGTTCACTGATTCAGCAATAACAGTTACAAAGGGTACGCCACTAGGGCCGAGGCCGAATCTAGATACGCCCGCTATCTAGCGGGAGAGGGGAGGGAGCGCTGGAGGGACCGGATGAAGACGAGTTTCATCGTGATGATGCTCATCGTGATGACCGCAGCTCTCTTCTATGTGATGGTAGTTTAGATGATCGATATCGACTTGTAATGTGAAGACAAACTCGCTACTCGCGGTCTCAAGACTTGTAATATAATGTTCTATCTTTGTTCGGTCTTTTCAATTCGGAGACTAATATGATGAATTTTATTCGGAGACTAATATGATGAATTGTATTCAGAGACTAATCTTCTATTGTATTCGATGAATCTGTTGTTGATGTGTGCTGTCTATATTTTGTCCAATTATACATTTTGTAACCTGTGCAAAAAACAGAAAATAAAAAAATAAAAAAAACCTAATATTCATACTAATGGCGCATCACATCATAGTGCGCCATTAGTATGCCAAAGGATACTAATGGCGCATCATTAAACAGTGCGCCATTAGTATGCCGAAGTTACTAATGGCGCATCCTGTTGTTGTGCACCATTAGTATGCCAAAGCACCTGGGTATACATGGCCCCCTGGGAGGCATACTAATGGCGCACTATTGTATATAATAATGGCGCATCTGAGGTGCGCCATTAGTAAAATATACTAATGGCGTGGCACTAATGGCGCACCACTAGTGCGCCATTAATGTGCGCCATTAGTAGGCCTTTTCCTAGTAGTGTCTGCGGCGTCCCACGTATTGGCTGGCGTTTTCCACAGTGTGTCCAGCTCCTCTTTCAGTAGCCCCAGATACAGATTGATATCGTTCCCTAGTTGTTTCAGCCCTTCAATTAGCATACACATGTGAATGTACTTCCTCTTCATGCACAACCAGGGGGAAGGTTGTACATCCACACAAACACAGGCCAGGTGCTATGTGTGCTTCTCTGGCTGCCAAACGGATTGACTCCATCGGTGGTCGCACCCAGCACAATGTTCCTTGGATCGTCCCCAAATTCTGGGTGTTCGAAGTTCAACGCTTGCCACTGGCTCGCATCCTTAGGGTGACTCAGCATCTTGTCTTTTTTATTTATCTCCGGATCATTTCCGTCATCTTCTTGCTTCTTCTTTTCCCTATCCGCGTGCCAATGCAGGAGCTTTGCTAGCTTAGGGTCTGTGAAATACCGCTGCAGACAAGCAGTGATCGGAAAGTACCACACCACTTTTCGAGGAGCTTTCTTCCTCTTCTTGTATCGAGTGATGCCGCACACCGGACATATGGTAGACTCCGCGTGCTCGTCCCGATAAATGATGCAATTGTTCATGCACACATGGTATTTCACGTGCGGTAAATCCAGAGGACACACGATTTTCTTCGCCTCCTCGAAACTGGTCGGGCACTTGTTCCCCTTGGGAAGACGTTCGTGCCAGAATGACATGTTCTCGTCGAAGCATGCGTCGGTCATTTTGTGTTTTACCTTCATCTCTAGAGCCATGAGCGTTACTTTCAAGTGGGTATCCTCGGGCCTGCATCCTTCATACAATGGAATAACCGCGTCTATCTCCAGTTGATCCAGCTTGCCTTTCTCTCGGGCGGCAGCTCTTGCGTTATCCGTTTGCTTGAGAAGCAGCTCTTGAATATGAGGGTCCTGCACCCAGCCCATCGATGGTCCATCGTCGTCTCCTCCGGCATCTTCATCTTCATGATCATGCCCTTCGTCTTGATCTTCCTCATCATCATGTCCGGCATCTTCTACATGATAACTGTGTACTGCATCACTGTCGTGATCATGTCCTAGAGATTCTTCGTCTTCTCGCCTGCCCTCGCCGCGGTGGTTGTCTTGCTTCCCTTCCTCATTTCTTGCCCGACCCCATGGACGACTTCCTAGTCATCTTCATCACCTTGCCACTAATAGCCATCCATGAAACCACGCAAGAGCAGGTGGTCCCGCACCTGCCCAGAATCCGGGTCCGCAATAAGGCTCTTCAGCTTGCATCTTCGACTCGAACATCTTATCTCTGTCTCATTCTCTTGAAGCATCTCGGCCTTCGCGGAGCTCAAAAACCTATTCATGATGCCTTCAGTCATCGTGCGGACCATGGTCGCCTGTGGGGTAGAGCAAAACGAATATTTTAGAACCAAGAAAAAATCTGGCATGACTTTGCCTAAAAATAAGACCAAAAAGAATGCATAGTGCCAAATTCTCGCCGAAATGGAAATGAATCAACATTCCGGCAAAATATTAGCAACTATCGCATTTCAAATACTGGTACCTGCAAACACAAACATATGTAGATCTAGCTAGGCCATAAAAAGTGCATGGCACGTTATTGGAGGGAGAAAAAAGTAGATCTACAACATAAAGAAAGCTTTCCCCTTACTTACCTATCACAAAAAGGTAATTTAACCACTTAATTTGGGTGAATCTATGGTGCAAATGAGGTGAGGAGGAGGAGGCAGCCAAGACAAGCTTGGAGGAGGAGGTGGAGAGAATGAAGTGGAGAAAGTGAGTGTGGTAGGTGTGGCTGTCCAAAATATCTAGCTGGTCTCAGGTTACTAATGATGCATCACCTAAAAATGCGCCATTAGTAACCCTAGTTACTGATGGCGCAACAGTTAGCGGTGCGCCATTACTAGTTTTGCAAAAAAAAATCATTGTTAGTAGTGGCGCACCGTGGTTGTGGTGCGCCATTACTAGTTTTGAAAAAAAGAAAAAAATTGTTAGTAGTGGCACACAGAGCGTGTGGTGTGCTATTACTATTTAAACTAGTAATGGCGCACTGTGCCCTGGTGCGCCATTAATAGTTTTGGAAAAATAAAAAAATAAAATTTGCTAGTAATGGTGCACCGTGTGTCTGGTGCACCATTAGTAATGAGGACACTAATGGCGCACATGTATCTGGTGCGCCACTGCTATATAGCAGTGGCACACCACATACATGGTGCGCCATTAATGTCCATATTAGCCATACCTCTTTTCCTAGTAGTGTGGGCCCTAGTGGAGAGAGAGAGGGGCCGGCCAGGGCAGGTCACGCGCCCCCTCCCCCTCTGGTCCGAATTGGACTAGGAGGTGGGCGGCGCCCCCCTTTCCTTCTGCTTCTCCCCCTTCCTTTCCCCCTCCTAGTAAGAGTAGGAAAGAGGGGAGTCCTACTCCTACTAGGAGGAGGACTCCACCTCTTGGCGCGCCCTATAGGGCGGGACGGCCTCCCCCTTGCTCCTTTATATACGGGGGTAGGGGGACCCTATAACACACAAGTTGATCATTGATCTCTCCCAGCAGTGTGCGGTGCCCCCCTCCACCTTAATCCACCTTGGTCATACTGTAGCGGTGCTTAGGCGAAGCCCCGCGACGGTAGCTTCATCAAAACCGTCACCACGCCGTCGTGCAGAGGAAACTCTCCTCCAAGCTCTACTGGATCGTGAGTTCGCGGGACGTCACCGAGCTGAATGTGTGCTGAATGCGGAGGTGCCGTACGTTCGGTACTGAGGATCAGTCGATCGTGAAGATGTACGACTACATCAACCGCGTTGTCATAACGCTTCCGCTTAACGGTCTACGAGGGTACGTGGACGACACTCTCCCCTCTCGTTGCTATGCGTCACCATGATCTTGCGTGTGCGTAGGAATTTTTTTGAAATTACTATGTTCCCCAACAGTGGCATCCGAGCCAGATTTATGCGTAGATGTTATATGCACGAGTAGAACACAAGTGAGTTGTGGGCGATACAAGTCATACTGCTTACCAGCATGTCATACTTTGGTTCAGCAGTATTGTTGGATGAAGTGGCCCGGACCGACATTACGCGTACGCTTACGCGAGACTGGTTCTACCGATGTGCTTTGCACACAGGTGGTTGGCGGGTGTCAGTTTCTCCAACTTTAGTTGAACTGAGTGTGGTTACGCCCGGTCCTTGCGAAGGTTAAAACAACACTAACTTGACGAACTATCCTTGTGGTTTTGATGCGTAAGTAAGAACGGTTCTTGCTGAGCCCGTAGCAGCCACGTAAAACTTGCAACAACAAAGTAGAGGACGTCTAACTTGTTTTTGCAGGGCATGTTGTGATGTGATATGGTCAAGACATGATACTATATTTATTGTATGAGATGATCATGTTTTGTAACGGAGTTATCGCCAACTGGCAGAAGCCATATGGTTGTCGCTTTATTGTATGCAATGCAATCGCCCTGTAATTGCTTTACTTTATCACTAAGCGGTAGCGATAATTGTAGAAGCAATAGATGGCGAGACGACAACGATGCTACGATGGAGATCAAGGTGTCGCGCCGGTGACGATGGTGATCATGACGGTGCTTTGGAGATGGAGATCAAAGGCACAAGATGATGATGTCCATATCATATCACTTATATTGATTGCATCTGATTTTTATCCTTTATGCATCTTATTTTTCTTTGTTTGACGGTAGAATTATTGAAGGAAATATGCCCTGGAGGCAGTAATCAAGTTATTATTTATTTCCTTATTTCATGATAAATGTTTATTATTCATGCTAGAATTGTATTAACCGGAAACATAATACATGTGTGAATACATAGACAAACATAGTGTCACTAGTGTGCCTCTACTTGACTAGCTCATTGATCAAAGATGGTTAAGTTTCCTAGCCATACACATGAGTTGTTATTTGATCACTGGGATCACATCATTAGGAGAATGATGTGATTGACAGGACCCATTTTGTTAGCTTAGCACTTGATCGTTTAAGTTTACTGCTATTGCTTTCTTCATGACTTATATATGTTCCTATGACTATGAGATTATGCAACTCCTGAATACCGGAGGAACACTTTGTGTGCTACCAAACATCACAACGTAACTAGGTGATTATAAACGTGCTCCACAGGTGTCTCCGATGGTGTTCGTGGAGTTGGCATAGATCAAGAATAGGATTTGTCACTCCGATTGTCGGAGAGGTATCTTTGGGCCCTCTCGGTAATGCACATCACTATAAGCTTTGCAAGCAATGTGACTAATGAGTTAGTTGTGGGATGTTGCATTACGGAACGAGTAAAGAGACTTGCTGGTAACGAGATTGAGCTAGGTATTGGGATACCGACGATCGAATCTCGGGCAAGTAACATACCGATGACAAAGGGAACAACGTATATTGTTATGTGGTTTGGCCGATAAAGATCTTCGTAGAATATTGTAACACCCCGGATGTAACTTGCCATATTTGTACTTCGACTCTTGCCATTTTCGGCTCTAAGTTATGATTTTCCCTTCGTGGTTGGGTTCTTGTCTTTGTTTGCATTTTGTCCATGTCTTGCATTTCATATCATGTCATCATGTGCACCCCATTTGCATACATGTTCGTCTCATGCATCCGAGCATTTTCCCCGTTGACCGTTTTGCAATCCGACACTCCTATGTCCTCCGGCGCCCCCTTTTGTCTCTTTTCGTGAGCTGGTGTTAAACTTTCTCGGATTGGACCGAGATTGGCCATGTGGCCTTGGTACACCACCAGTAGACTGCCTGTCAAGTTTCATGCCATTTGGAGTCAGTTTGATTCTCCAACGGTTAACCAGGGAACCGTAAAGGCCTCGTGTGTGTTGCAGCCCAAAACCCCTCCAAGTCAGCCCACAAACCCATCCAAACCCCCTCCATGCTCTCGGTCGTTGGATCGTGATCGTGTGGGCGAAAACCGCACCTCATTTGGACACTCCCACCTCCTTCTACCTATAAATAGGTGCTCCCCTCTGAAAATTCGCGCAAATGAAACCCTAGCCTCTTCCTCCTTGCGCCGCCGGACACATCCGTCCGCGCCGGACATGTCCGCCGGCCACGTCGCCCCGGCTAATCGCGCGCCGCCACCTCATCCTCTGCCGTCCCGTGCCCAATCCTACGCCGCCACATCACCGCCGTTGTTCCCCTCCACCGCGCGGGCCCGGGAGGCCCAGATCCGCCCCCCCCTCGGCCCGGTTCGCCATGCCATCGCCTCCCGCAGGCTCCTGCGCCGAGCGCCGCCCGCGTCCTCCGTTCGCCGCTGCCGCCAACCGCCGACCGCCGCCTGCGCCTCCCCGCGCTCGCCGGCCGGACCCCGCCGCCGTCAACCGCCGCCCGTGCCTTCTCGCGCCCGCCGGACGAGCCTTGCCGCGCCGCCCGCGACCCCGCTCCGCCGCCGCCTCCACGTCGCCACCTCCCTCCGCCTCCTCGTCGCCGGCCTCCGCCGCGCCGCTCGCCGGACTCGTCGCCGGTCGGATCCGGTGGATCGGGACGAGATCCACCAGCTCATCTATCCAAACGGAGCCGCTGCACCGTGCCGTCCCGTCCACGTTTTCGCGGGGTATATTTTCTACTAAGTCCCAAATCTGTAATGTTTTATGTCCCTGTTCATCATGCCATAACTTGTTGCATACTGCTCCGTTTCATGTGCATGATATATCAAAATGTTCATCATGATGTGCTCTTCATTTTGTTCCATTGTGGCATGCTTGTTTGAGTCCATCTTGATGCCCAAATCGTTGATGCAAGAATGCTATAAAATGTTAGGTGATGATTCTTATCAGAGTATGAGGATTTGTCATTTTTGCTACAATTATTGTGTGCTGCATATGGGCATGAGCTCTACATGTGTTTTGATCTATGCCATGCCATGTTTACAGGGGTGTATGCCATGTATTTTTGTGATCTTTGTGGTGACAAGCACAAGCATGCAAAGTAGCTCTCGTGATATTGCTGATTTCAGGGACTTAGAATTTCACTAAGTCTTTGCTCTGCTGTTATTTTTATGCCATGTATTCATGTTGCTACAGTGAGATCCATGCTTCTTTTGAGTATCTTCAGTAAGGATGTTTTGGACATATGGATGTGCTCTATCCATCCATACCCCTGTTTGCATTTATGGAGTGCTCTAGCATGTCTTAATCTTGCTCTACTTTTGCTATAAAATGTTCCTAGCAGATTGTTTGCGTGTTAATCATTTTTGCCAAGGTTGTTGTAGTTGATCCAAGCATGCTATGAACTTGCTCTTGCCATGGTTAGCTTCATGAACATGTCTTATTGCGGGTAGTATGCTTATATTGTCATGCAATGATTTGTGATGAGTGAATCGAGCTCGCAAAGATGCCATCATAATTCTGTTGATGCCATGCTCTGTTTTCTGCTAAGTCTGAATCTGTTAACGAAACTTGCTATGTTTACATGGGTGCCATCATATCTTCTGATCCTTTTTGGCTTATGGTAGTAAGGGCCTTTTGTTCTATGCTTTGAGTAGATTCATGCCATGCCTCTGTTTGCTATTATATGTTCTTGTAGCATGCTGTTTGCTTGCTCTAAACATGTCTTCCTGATGTTAATTCCTGGCATGTTGATATTTTCACTAAGTCTATGATGCTGGTATCTTTTGCACTTTTGCCATGCTTGTTTGAACCTGCTCTTGTGTGATTTAGCCGTAGCTCAGTGTTCATCTTTTGTCAAGCATCTTGAGTATATCACTTCCATGTGCTTTGTTGCTATGTTGGAGTGCAGTAGCTTAGTTTTGTGTTGCATTTTAGATGGCATCATGTTGTTAATCGCAGAATTGTGCATTTCTTGTTTCGCTTGCCATTTGCAAACCGTGCATCCGATTCCGGAGATCTTATATCGATTTCGACCAAATCATCTCATCTTTCCAGCAGCACACTTGGTTTTCCAAGTTGAGGCCTGGTTCGATCTTCCCCTTCCGAAGCACGCATATGCATTGCATATCACATCTCGCATATCATGCCATGTTTTGCATCATGTTCCTTGCACATTGCACCGTGATTGATTGTCCGTCCTTTTTGCTTGTGTTCTTGCCTTGGGTAGAGCCGGGAGGCGAGTACGTGATCGAGGAACCAGTTGAGTACGCTAACGAGGATCAAGCTTTCGTCAACTCTGAGAACTTTGCAGGCAAGATGACCATACCCTCGAAATCACTTCTATCTTTGCTTGCCAGATGCTTGCTCTATTGCTATGCTGCATTACCTACCACTTGCTATATTATGCCTCCCATATTGCCATGTCAAGCCGCTAACCCACCTTGTCCTAGCAAACTGTTGTTTGGCTATGTTACCGCTTTGCTCAGCCCCTCTTATAGTGTTGTTAGTTGCAGGTGAAGATGAAGTTTGTTCCATGTTGGAACATGGATATCGTTTGGGATATCATTATTATTATATCTTGTTTACTTTAATGCACCTATATAGTTGGTAAAGGGTGGAAGGCTCGGCCTTATGCCCGGTGTTTTGTTCCACTCTTGCCGCCCTAGTTTCCATCATATCGGTGTTATGTTCCTTGATTTTGCATTCCTTACGCGGTTGGGTGTTATGGGAACCCCTTGACAGTTCACCTTGAATAAAACTCCTCCAGCAAGGCCCAACCTTGGTTTTACCATTTGCCTACCTACCACCATATACCTTCCCTTGGGTTCTGCATACTCAAGGGTCATCTTTATTTTACCCCCCCCCCCCCCCCGGCCCAGTGCTCCTCTGAGTGTTGGTCCAAAACGGGCAGCCTACGGGGCCACCTCGGGGCAACTGGAGGTTTGGTTTTACTCGTAGCTTGACCTATCCGGTGTGCCCTGAGAACGAGATACGTGCGACTCCTATCGGGATTTGTCAGCACATCGGCGGCTTTGCTGGTCTTGTTTTACCATTGTCGAAATGTCTTGCAACCGGGATTCCGAGTCTGATCGGGTCTTCCTGGGAGAAGGAATATCCTTCATTGACCGTGAGAGCTTGTGATGGGCTAAGTTGGGACACCCCTGCAGGGTTTTGAACTTTCGAAAGCAGTGCTTGTGGTTATGGGCAGATGGGAATTTGTTAATGTCCGGTTGTAGAGAACTTGACACTTAACATAATTAAAATGCATCAACCATGTGTGTAGCCATGATGGTCTCTTTTCGGCGGAGTCCGGGAAGTTTACACGGTTCTTGTGTTATGCTTGAACGTAAGTAGTTTCAGGATTACTTCTTGATCACTTCTAGTTCACGACCATTGTGTTGCTTCTCTTTTCGCTCTCTTTTGCGTAAGTTAGCCACCATATACGCATAGTGCTTTGCTGCAGCTCCACCTCACTACCTTTGCCTACCTTTAAGGTTAAATAGTATTGATCACGACGGTGTAATATTGCTGAGTCCCCGTGGCTCACAGATACTTCCAAACTGATGCGGGTGCCGATGATGCCAGTGCAGGGGACGCGACCGAACTCAAGTGGGAGTTCGACGAGGATTCAGGCCGTTACTACATGTCTTTTCCGGATGATCAGTAGAGGAGCCCAGTTGGGTCGCTCGGGGATCTAGCATTTGGGGTTGTCTTTCTTTATTTTTTTGACTATATACTACAAGGCCACAGCCTCACAGTGCTTTATTAAAACTCAATATAAAAAAGTCCAGCCTCACAGTTTGGTTCCGTAGTCGGACCTTGATTGTATTCTGGATGATGTATGTTATTTATGTATTGTTTGAAGTGGCGATTGTAAGCCAACTCTTTATCCCTTTCTTATTCAGTACATGGGATGTGTAAAGATTACCCCTCTTGCGACATGCCTACCATGCGGTTATGCCTCTAAGTCGTGCTCCGATACGTGGGAGATATATCTGCATCGTGGGTGTTACAAATATGTAGGAACCAATATGAGCATCTAGGTTCTGCTATTGGTTATTGACCGGAGACATGTCTCGGTCATGTCTACATAGTTCTCGAACCCGTAGGTTCCGCACGCTTAAAGTTCTATGACGATCGGTATTATGAGTTTATATGTTTTCATGTACCAAAGGTAGTTCGGAGTCCCAGATATGATCACGGACATGGCGAGGAGTCTCGAAATGGTCGAGACATAAAGATTGATCTATTGGAAGCCAACATTTGGACATCGGAAGAGTTCCAGGTGAAATCGGGAATTTACCGGAGTGCCGGAGGGGTTACCGGAACCCCCCGGGGGTTAATGGGCCTTATTGGGCCCTAGTGGAGAGAGAGAGAGGGGCCGGCCAGGGCAAGCCACGCGCCCCTCCCCCTCTGATCCGAATTGGACTAGGAGAGGGGGGCGGCGCCCCCCTTTCCTTCTCCTTCTCCCCCTTCCTTTCCCCCTCCTTGTAGGATTAGGAAAGAGGGGAATCCTACTCCTACTAGGAGGAGGATTCCTCCTCCTGGCGCGCCCTCTAGGGCTGGCCGGCCTCCCCCTTGCTCCTTTATATACGGGGGCAGGGGCACCTCTAGACACACAAGTTGATCATTGATCTCTCCTAGCCGTGTGCGGTGCCCCCCTCCACCATAATCCACCTCGGTCATACTGTAGCGGTGCTTAGGCGAAGCCCTGCAATGGTAGCTTCATCAACATCGTCACCACGCCGTCATGATGACGAAACTCTTCCCTGAGCCGACATGATGCTATATTTATTGTATGAGATGACCATGTTTTGTAACAGAGTTGTCGGCAACTGGCAGGAGCCATATGGTTGTCGCTTTATTGTATGCAATGCAATCGCCCTCTAATTTCTTTACTTTATCACTAAGCGGTAGCAATAGTCGTAGAAGCAATAGTTGGTGAGACGACAACGATGCTATGATGGAGATCAAGGTGTCGCGCCGGTGACGATGGTGATCATGATGGTGCTTTGGAGATGGAGATCAAAGGAACAGGATGATGATGGCCATATCATATCACTTATATTGATTGCATCTGATGTTTATCCTCTATGCATCTTATTCTACTTTGTTTGCCGGTAGCATTATAAGATGATCTCTCACTAAATTTCAAGGTAAAAGTGTTCTCCCTGAGTATGCAACGTTGCCAATGTTCGTCGTGTCGAGACGCCACGTGATGATCAGGTGTGATAAGCTCAACGTTCATCTACAACGGGTGTAAGACAGTTTTACACACGCAGAATACTCGGGTTAAACTTGACGAGCCTAGCATATGCAGATATGGCCTTGGAGCACTAAGACCGAAAAGTCGAGCGTGAATCATATAGTAGATATAATCAACATAGTGATGTTCACCATTGAAAACTACTCTGTTTCACGTGATGATCAGTTATGGATTAGTTGATATGGATCACGTGATCACTTAGATGATTGGAGGGATGTCTATCTAAGTGGGAGTTCTTAAGTAATATGATTAATTGAACTTAAATTTATCATGAACTTAGTACCTGATAGTATTTTGCTTGTCTATGTTATTGTAGATAGATGGCCAGTGTTGTTGTTCCGTTGAATTTTAATGCGTTCCTCGAGAAAGCAAAGTTGAAAGATGATGGTAGAAATTACACGGACTGGGTCCATAACTTGAGAATTATCCTCATTGCTGCACAGAAGAATTACGTCCTGTAAGCACCGCTGGGTGCCAAACCCACTGCAGGAGCAACGCCAGATGTTATGAACGTTTGGCAGAGCAAAGCTAATGACTACTCAATAGTTCAGTGTGCCATGCTTTACGGCTTAGAACCGAGACTTTAATGATGTTTTGAACGTCATGGAGCATATGAGATGTTCCAGGAGTTGAAGTTAATATTTCAAGCAAATCCTCGGATTGAGAGATATGAAGTCTCCAATAAGTTCTATAGCTGCAAGATGGAGGTGAATAGTTTTGTCAGTGAACATATACTCAGAATGTCTGGGTACCATAATCACTTGACTCAGATGGGAGTTAATCTTCCGTTTGATATTGTCATTGGCAGAGTTCTTCAATCACTGCCACCAAGCTACAAGAGCTTCGTGATGAACTATAATATGCAAGGGATGGATAAGGCGATTCCCGAGCTCTTCGCAATGCTAAAGGCTGCGGAGGTAGAAATCAAGAAGGAGCATCAAGTGTTGATGGTCAACAAGACCAACAGTTTCAAGAAAAAGGGTAAAGGGAAGAAGAAGAAAGGGAACTTCAATAAGAATGGCAAACAAGTTGCTGCTCAAGAGAAGAAACCCAAGTCTGGACCTAAGTCTGAGACTGAGTGCTTCTACTGCAAAGGGCTGGTCACTAGAAGTGGAACTGCCCCAAGTATTTGGAAGATAAGAAGGATGGCAAGGTGAACAAAGGTATATGTGATATACATGTTATTGATGTGTACCTTACTAGAGCTCGCAGTAGCACCTAGGTATCTGATACTGGTTCTGTTGCTAATATTTGCAAATCGAAATAGGGACTACGGATTAATCAAAGACTAGCTAAGGACGAGGTGACGATGCGCGTGGAAAATGGTTCCAAAGTCGATGTGACCGCCGTCGGCTCGCTACCTCTACATCTACCTTCGGGATTAGTTTTAGACCTAAATAATTGTGATTTGGTGCCAGCATTAAGCATGAACATTATATCTGGATCTTGTTTGATGTGAGACGGTTATTCATTTAAATCTGAGAATAATGGTTGTTCTATTTCTATTAGTAATATCTTTTATGGTCATGCACCCTTGAAGAGTGGTCTGTTTGTGTTGAATCTCGATAGTAGTGATACACATATTCATATTGTTGAAGCCAAAAGTTGTGGGGTTGATAATGATAGTGCAACTTATTTGTGGCTCTGCCGTTTGGGTCATATTGGTGTAAAGCGCATGAAGAAACTCCATAATGATGGACTTCTGGAATCACTTGCTTATGAATCACTTGGTACTTGCGAACCATGCCTCATGGGCAAGATGACTAAAATGCCGTTCTTAGGAAAAATGGAGCGAGCAAGAGATTTATTGGAAATCATACATACTAATGTATGTGGTCCGTTGAATATTGTAGCTCGCGACGGGTATCGTTATTTTCTCACCTTCACAGATGATTTGAGCATATATGGGTATATCTACTTAATGAAACATAAGTCTAAAACATTTGAAAAGTTCAAACGATTTCAGAGTGAAGTGGAAAATCATCGTAACAAGAAAATAAAGTTTCTGCGATCTGATCATGGAGGAGAATATTGGAGTTATGAGTTTGGTTTACATTTGAAATAATGCGGAATAGTTTCGCAACTCACGCCACCCAGAACACCACAGCATAATGGTGTGTTCGAACATCGTAATCGTACTTTACTAGATATGCTGCGAGCTATGATGTCTCTTACTGATTTACCGCTCTTGTTTTGGGGTTATGCTTTAGAGACAACTGCATTCACGTTAAATAGGGCACCATCAAAATCCGTTGAGACGACGCCTTATGAACTATGGTTTGGCAAGAAACCAAATTTGTCGTTTCTTAAAGTTTGGGGTTGCGATGCTTATATGAAAAAGCTTCAACCTGATAAGGTCGAACCCAAATCGGAGAAATGTGTCTTCATAGGATACCTAGAGGAAACTGTTGGGTACACCTTCTATCACAGATCCGAAGGCAAGACATTCGTTGCTAAGAATGGATCCTTTCTAGAGAAGGAGTTTCTCTCGAAAGAAGTGAGTGGGAGGAAAGTAGAACTTGGTGAGGTAACTGTACCTGCTCCCTTATTGGAAAGTAGTTCATCACATAAACTGGTTCCTGTGACACCTATACCAATTAATGAGGAAGCTAATGATGATGATCATGAAACTTCAGATCAAGTTACTACCGAAGCTTGTAGGTCAACCAGAGCAAGATCCGCACCAGATTGGTACGGTAATCCTGTTCTGGAGGTCATGTTACTTGACCATGACGAACCTACGAACTATGAGGAAGCGATGATGAGCCCAGATTCCGCAAAATGGCTTGAGGCCATGAAATCTGAGATGAGATCCATGTATGAGAACAAAGTGTGGACTTTGGTTGACTTGCCCGATGATCGGCAAGCCATCGAGAATAAATGGATCTTCAAGAAGAAGACTGACGCTGACGGTAATGTTATTGTCTACAAAGCTCGACTTGTTGCGAAAGGTTTTCGACAAGTTCAAGGAGTTGACTACGATGAGACCTTCTCACCCGTAGCGATGCTTAAGTCCGTCTGAATCATGTTAGCAATTGCCGCATTTTATGATTATGAAATTTGGCAAATGGATGTAAAGACTGTATTCCTGAATGATTTTCTGGAAGAGTTGTATATGATGCAACCTGAAGGTTTTATCGATCCAAAGGGTACTAACAAAGTATGCAAGCTCCAGCGATCCATTTATGGACTGGTGCAAGCCTCTCGGAGTTGGAATAAACGTTTTGATAGTGTGATCAAAGCATATGGTTTTATACAGAATTTTGGAGAAGCCTGTATTTACAAGAAATTGAGTGGGAGCTCTGTAGCATTTCTAATATTATATGTGGATGACATATTATTGATTAGAAATGATATAGAATTTCTGAATAGCATAAAAGGATACTTGAATAAGAGTTTTTCAATGAAAGACCTTGGTGAAGCTGCTTATATATTGGGCATCAAGATCTATAGAGATAGATCAAGATGCTTAATTGGACTTTCACAAAGCACATACCTTGATAAAGTTTTGATGAAGTTCAAAATGGATCAAGCTAAGAAAGGGTTCTTGCCTGTGTTACAAGGTGTGAAGTTGAGTAAGACTCAATGCCCGACCACTGCAGAAGATAGAGAAAATGAAAGGTGTTCCCTATGCTTCAGCCATAGGCTCTATGATGTATGCAATGTTGTGTACCAGACCTGATGTGTGCCTTGATATTAGTGTAGCTGGGAGGTACCAAAGTAATCCAGGAGCGGATCACTCGACAGCGGTCAAGAACATCCTGAAATACCTGAAAAGGACTAAGGATATGTTCCTCGTTTATGGAGGTGACAAAGAGCTCGTCGTAAATGGTTACGTCGATGCAAGATTTGACACTGATCTGGAAGAGTCTAAATCGCAAACCGGATACGTGTTTATATTGAATGGTGGAGCTGTCAGTTGGAGCAGTTCTAAATGAAGCATCATGGCGGGATCAATGTGTGAAGCGGAGTACTTTGCTGCTTCGGAAGTAGCAAATGAAGGAGTCTGGATGAAGTAGTTCATATACGATCTAGGTGTCATACCTAGTGCATCGGGTCCAATGAAAATCTTTTGTGACAATACTGGTGCAATTGCCTTGGCAAAGGAATCCAGATTTCACAAGAGAACCAAGCACATCAAGAGACGCTTCAATTCCATCCGGGATCAAGTCCAGGTGGGAGACATAGAGATATGCAAGATACATACGGATCTGAATGTTGCAGACCCACTGACTAAGCCTCTTCCGTGGGCAAAACATGATCAACACCAAGACTCCATGGGTGTTAGAATTATTACTGTGTAATCTAGATTATTGACTCTAGTGCACATGGGAGACTGAAGGAAATATGCCCTAGTGGCAATAATAAAGTTATTATTTATTTCCTTATTTCATGTTAATGTTTATTATTCATGCTCGAATTTTATTAACCGGAAACATAATACATGTGTGAATACATAGACAAACATAGTGTCACTAGTATGCCTCTACTTGATTTGCTCATTGATCAAAGATGGTTAAGTTTCCTAGCCATAGACACGAGTTGTTATTTGATCAACGGGATCACATCATTAGGAGAATGATGTGACTGACTTGACCCATTTCGTTAGCTTAGCGCTTGATCGTTTAAGTTTACCGCTATTTCTTTCTTCACGACTTATATATGTTCCTGTGACTATGACATTATGCAACTGCCGAATACCGTAGGAACACTTTGTGTGCTACCAAACGCCACAACGCAACTGGGTGATTATAAAGGTGCTCTACAGGTGTCTCCGATGGTGTTCTTGGAGTTGGCATAGATCAAGAATAGGATTTTTCACTCCGATTGTCGGAGAGGTATCTCTGGGCCCTCTCGGTAATGCACATCACTATAAGCCTTGCAAGCAATGTGACTAATGAGTTAGTTGTGGGATGTTGCGTTACGGAACGAGTAAAGAGACTTGCCGGTGACGAGATTGAGCTAGGTATTGGGATGCCGACGATCGAATCTCGGGCAAGTAACATACTGATGATAAAGGGAACAACGTATGTTGTTATGCGGTTTGACCGATAAAGATCTTCGTAGAATATGTAGGAACCAATATGAGCATCCAGGTTCCGCTATTGGTTATTGACCGGAGACATTTCTCGGTCATGTGTACATAGTTCTCGAACCCGTAGGGTCAGCGCGCTTAAAGTTCTATGACGATCGGTATTATGAGTTTATATGTTTTGATGTACCGAACATAGTTCGGAGTCCCGGATATGATCATGGACATGACGAGTAGTCCCGAAATGGTGGAGACATAAAGATTGATATATTGGAAGCCTACATTTGGACATCGGAAGAGTTTCGGGTCAAATCGGGATTTTACTGGAGTGCCGGAGGGGTTACCGGAACCACCCCCCCCCCCCCCGGGGGGGGGGGGGGGGGTTAATGGGCCTTATTGGGCCCTAGTGGAGAGATAGAGGGGCCGGCCAGGGCAGGCTACGTGCCCCCTCCCCCTCTGGTCCGAATTGGACTAGGAGAGGGGGGGCGGCGCCCCCCTTTCCTTCTCCTTCTCCCCCTTCCTTTCCCCCTCCTAGTAGGAGTAGGAAAGAGGGGAATCCTACTCCTACTAGGAGGAGGATTGAGGGAGTCCTGGATTACGGGGTGTCCGGATGGCCGGACTATACCTTTAGCCGGACTCCTGGACTATGAAGATACGAGATTGAAGACTTCGTCCCGTGTCCGGAAGGGACTTTCCTTGGCGTGGAAGGTAAGCTTGGCGATACGGATATGTAGATCTCCTACCATTGTAACCGACTTTGTGTAACCCTAACCCTCTCCGGTGTCTATATAACCCGGAGGGTTTTAGTCCGTAGGACAACATACAGAACAACAATCATACCATAGGCTAGCTTCTAGGGTTTAGCCTCTCCGATCTCGTGGTAGATCTACTCTTGTACTACCCATATCATCAATATTAATCAAGCAGGACGTAGGGTTTTACCTCCATCAAGAGGGACCGAACCTGGGTAAAACTTCGTGTCCCTTGCCTCCTATTACCATCCGGCCTAGACGCACAGTTCGAGACCCCCTACCCGAGATCCGCCGGTTTTGACACCCACATTGGTGCTTTCATTGAGAGTTCCTCTGTGTCGTCGCCATTAGGCTTGATGGCTCCTAGGATCATCAATAGCGATGCAGTCCAGGGTGAGACCTTCCTCCCCAGACAGATCTTCTTCTTCGGCGGCTTCGCACTGCGGGCCAATTCACTTGGCCATCTGGAGTAGATCGAAAGCTATGCCCCTCGCCGTCAGGTCAGATTTGGAAGTTTAAACTACATGGCTAACATCCGCGGGGACTTGATCTTCGACGGATTCGAGCCACTGCCGAGCGCGCCGCACTGTCACGACGAGCATGATCTAGCTCTGCTGCCGAACAGTGCCCTGGAGGCCGCACCCGCATCGGCTTCGACCCTCAATTCGAAGCCAACTGCGCCGATCGAGGATGGGTGGTTGGATGCCGCCTCGGGGGCTGCGATCCCAACGGCGATCGAGCCGAACACCAGCCCCGCACTCCGCGAGACTCGTGACTTCAAGGAGCCGGACTCCGAACCCTTCGCGCCCCTGCCGATCGAATCCAATTGGGCGCCGATCATGGAGTTTACTGGCGCGGACATCTTTCAGCACTCGCCTTTCGGCGATATTCTGAAGACACTAAAGTCTCTCTCTTTATCAGGAGAGCCCTGGCCGGACTACAGTCAGCAAGGTTGGGATACGGACGATGAAGAAATTCAAAGCCCCCCCACCACCCACTTTGTAGCCACTATCAACGATTTAACCGACATGCTCGACTTCGACTCCGAAGACATCGACGGTATGGACGCCGATGCAGGAGACAATGAAGAACCAGCGCCTATTGGGCCTTGGAAAGCCACCTCGTCATATGACATATACATGGTGGACACCCCAAAAGAAGGAGATGGCGATGAACAGCGGAGGATGACCCCTCCAAGAAACAGCCTACGCACCGGCGTCAGCAGCGCCACTCAAAATCCCGCCAAAACAAATACGGTGATTCCAGCACGGGAGATAATAATACTCCGGAGAGTGCCGAAGAAAACCCCCTCCAGCAAGATTCAGCACAAGAGGATGGAGAAGCCAGCCCTCATGAGAGAGCGACAGGCAGAGAGGTTGAGGACGATAATTGTATGCCTCCCTCCAAAGAAGAGGCAAGAATCGACGACGACGAATTCGTCGTGCCAGAGGATCCCGTCGAGCAAGAGCGTTTTCAATGCAGGCTTATGGCCACGGCAAGAAGCCTCAAGATAAAACAGCAACATCTTAGAGCTGATCAAGATTTGCTAGTCGACATATGGACTGAAGTCCTTGCGGCCGAAGAGCATAAACTCGAAGGCCCCTCCAAAAGCTACCCAAAGCGCAGGTTGTGTAACGCCCTGACACCGATGTGCCAGGTGTCGTCTAGTTATTCGCTATTGTTGCCTTGTCATTCTTGCATGTCATGCATTGCATATATGTCATCATGTGCATTTCATTTGCATACGTGTTCGTCTCATGCATCCGAGCATTTTTCCCGTAGTCCGTTTTGCATTCCGGCGCTCCTATCTCCTCCGGTGGCCATTTCTACCTTCTTTTCATGTGTGGGGGTCAAACATTTCCGGATTGGACCGAGACTTGCCAAGCGGCCTTGGTTTACTAACGGTAGACCGCCTGTCAAGTTTCGTACCATTTGGACTTCGTTTGATACTCCAACGCTTAACCAAGGGACCGAGAAGGCCTCGTGTGTGTTGCAGCCCAACACCCCTTCAATTTGGCCCAAAACCCACCAAAACCCTCTCCATCATCTCGGTCATTCGATCTCGATCGCGTGGCCGAAAACCGCACCTCATTTGGACTCTCCTAGCTCCCTCTACCTATATATATGTGGCCATCCCCGAAATTTTCGCGGATGAAACCCTAGCGTCTTCCTCCTCGCGCCGCCGGACACGTCCAACCGCGCCGTACAAGTCTGCCCGCCACCTCACTCCGGCGAATCGCATCACGCCACGTCGCCCCACTGCTGCTCTCCTCCAACCCTCGCGCGCCACGTCGCCTCCCACGGGATCTCCTCTCTCCTCCGCCGCCGCGGGCCTACGCGGCCCAGATCTGGCCCGCCGGGCCCGAACCGCCACCCGCCGCCGCCAAGTGCGCCCGTGCCTCCTCCTTCATCGCGCCTTGTCGCCAAGCGTCCCGTGCCGTCGCTCGTCCTTCGCCGGCGTGCCACGCCGCACCGCCACGACGCCGCCTTGCCGGCCACCACCGCCGTCCGCGTCGTACGCCGTGCGTCCGGCCGGAGCCTCGCCGCCCGCCGCCGTACGGTCCTCTCCGGCGAGCTTGTCGCTGATCCGCGCCTCCCTGCCTTCTTCCCCATCTCAGGCGGCTCTTCCGGCAACTTTTCCGGCGATCCTCGAAGTCCGTGCCACGAAACCCTAGATCTGGGTGAGATATTTCTACTAAGTCCCGGAGATTTCCAGATTCAAATGCCCATGTGCATCATGTCGTAACTTTGCATCCGTAACTCCATTTTACGCGTGTAGCATATCAAAATATTTGTCTCAGAGAGTACATCATTTCGTCTCATTGCATCATTTTCATTTGAGCTCATCTTGATGCCCGAAAGGCTGTTGGAAGAGAGCTATTTGAGTTAATTGTCAGATCTGCTGCACCAAATAGCTATTTGTCATTTTTCGCATGATTAATGTGTGCATGATATGATCCTGAGCTCTACATGTGTTTTGTTATATGCTTTTCCATCTTTACAGGGGTTCCATCCATGTATTTTTGTGATATGTTTGGTGACTAGCACAAGCTTGCAAAGTAGTGCATTCGTCAATGCTGATTTCAGGGACTTAGTAATTTCACTAAGTCCTTGATCTGTTCTTAACAATATGCCATATGTTCATGTTGTTTCCTAGTGATCCGTGCCTCCTTTGAGGATGATCAGTAATTATGATTTGTTAATCTTGTGGTGCTCCATCCATCCATGCCTTTGTTTGCAATTATGGAGCACCCTAGCTTGAGTCAATCGAGCTCTACTTTTGCTATTTCATAATTCCTGGCAGATTGTCTACTTGTTAGCGATTTTGCCGAGGATGTTGTTGTTGATCCGTGCATCCTATGTTGTTGTTCTTGCCATGTCTAGTTTATATAATGTGTATTCTTGATGGGTGTATGCTTAGATTGTCATGCCTTGCTCTGTAGTGAGTGCATCGAGCTCGTTAACATGCCTACTCGTTAACATATTTGCATGCTCCAGTTTTTCTCTAAGTCTGTAACCTGATTATGTTTTTGCCATGTTCACATGCTTGCAATTGAATTTTCTGATCCCTTTTGGCTCAAGGTCACTAAGGGACTTTTGTTAAGCTCTTTGAGCAGCTCCATGCCATGCCTTGCTTTGCCATGTTAAGTTCCTGTAGCATCTAGTTTTCATGATCCAAAGTGTGCTACCTGATCTAAAATTCCAGGCTTGTGTTAATTTCACTAAGTCTGAAACCTGTTTACCAATTGCACTTTTGCCATTCTTGTTTGAACCTGTTAATGGATGAATTCGCCGTAGCTCAGTGTTCATATTTTGTCAAGCATGATGAGTGGATCCCTGCCATGTATTTTGTTGCCACGTTTGAGTGCTGTAGCATAATTATCTTGATGCATTTATATGGCTACTTGCTGTTTTTCGCAGACCGGTGCCATATTTGTTTTGCTTGCCATTTCCAAACCGTGCTTCCCATTCCTGTGATCTTTATATCGATTTCAACCGAAATCACCTCACCTTTCCAGTGGCACTCTTGGATTTCCAAGTTGAGGCCAGGTTCAATAATTCCTTATCAATTCATGCATATGCATCTCATACCGCATCCCACATATCATACCATGGTCATGTGTTGGTCGTTTACTATGTTGTGTGCTTCTTTCCGGTGTTTGCTTCTTCTGGTTGGATCCGGTAACGTCGCGTTTGTGAGGACCCGTTCTTCTACGTCCATTTGTCTTCTTCATGGACCCGTTCTTCTTCCTTGCGGGATTTCAGGCAAGATGACCATACCCTCGAAATCACTTCTATCTTTGCTTGCTAGTTGCCCGCTCTTTTGCTATGCCTATGCTGCGATACCTACCACTTGCTTATCATGCCTCCCATATTGTTGAACCAATCCTCTAACCCACCTTGTCCTAGCAAACCGTTGTTTGGCTATGTTACCGCTTTGCTCAGCCCCTCTTATAGCGTTGCTAGTTGCAGGTGAAGATTGAAGTTTGTTCCTTGTTGGAACATGGAGATGTTGTTCCTTGTTGGAACATGTTTACTTGTTGGGATATCACAATATATCTTATTTAATTAATGCATCTATATACTTGGTAAAGGGTGGAAGGCTCGGCCTTATGCCTGGTGTTTTGTTCCACTCTTGCCGCCCTAGTTTCCGTCATATCGGTGTTATGTTCCCGGATTTTGTGTTCCTTACGCGGCTGGGTAATAATGGGAACTCCTTGATAGTTCGCCTTGAATAAAATTCTTCCAGCAATGCCCAACATTGGTTTTACCATTCGCCACCTAGCCTTTTCTTTTCCCTTAGGGGTCGCGCGCCCAAGGGTCATCATTATTTTTAACCCCCCCGGGCCAGTGCTCCTCTGAGTGTTGGTCTGACCGAGCAGACTGCGGGGCCACCTCGGGGCAACTTGAGGTTTGGTTTTACTCGTAGGATGTCTCATCTGAGTGTGCCCTGAGAACAAGATATGTGCAGCTCCTATCGGGATTTGTCGGCACATTCGGGCGGTGTTGCTGGACTTGTTTTGTCTTTGTCGAAATGTCTTGTAACCGGGATTCCGAGTCTGATCGGGTCTTCTCGCTAGAAGGAATATCCTTCGTTGACCGTGAGAGCTTGTCATGGGCTAAGTTGGAACACCCCTGCAGGGATTTGAACTTTCAAAAGCCGTGCCCGCGGTTATGGGCAGATGGAATTTGTTAACGTCTGGTTGTAGAAAACCTGAAGTTGACCTTAATTAAAATGCATCAACCGCATGTGTAACCGTGATGTTTTCTTTCCGGCGGAGTCCGGGAAGTGAACACGGTGTTGGAGTTATGCTTGGCGTAGGTTGTTTTAGGATCACTTCTTGATCATAGATTTCTCGAACGTGCTTTGCCTTCTCTTCTCGCTCTCATTTGCGTATGTTAGCCACCATGTATGCTAGTCGCTTGCTGCAGCTCCACCTCTTACCTTTACCTTACCCATAAGCTTAAATAGTCTTGATCGCGAGGGTGCGAGATTGCTGAGTCCCCGTGACTCACAGATACTTCCAAAACCAGTTTGCAGGTGCCGATGAGTACGTGCAGATGACCCAACCAAGTTCAAGGAGGATCTCGATGAAGATCTTGTCCTTTGTGTTGTTTCGTTCTAGTTGATCAGTAGTGGAGCCCAGTTGGGGTCGATCGGGGACCTTGTCGCATTTGGGGTTCTTCTTTTATTTTGGTTCCGTAGTCGGACCTTGTTTGTATCTATTTGATGTAATGCTTTATTCATGTATTTGTGTGAAGTGGCGATTGTAAGCCAACTATGTATCTCTTTCCCTTATGTATTACATGGGTTGTGTGAAGATTACCTCACTTGCAACATTGCTTTCAATGCGATTATGCCTCTAAGTCGTGCTTCAACACGTGGGAGATATAGCCGCATCGAGGGCGTTACAAGTTGGTAATCAGAACCTTCCCCGACCTTAGGAGCCCCCCTGCTTGATCGAATTAGCTGAGGTTGTTGAGTCTAGAAAAATGTTTTGAGTCATTTAGGAATTATATATCGGAGAGTTTAGGAACTCTTTTTACTCCCCAGTCCCTTCATCGCTCTGGTAAGGCATCCTGACGTAGAGTTTTGACTCTTCTCTTCTCAAATTTTCACAAAAAAAAATTTAGGATCACGCGGGTATCTTGGAATTGTTCCGATGGTTTTGTGACGAGAACATTGTTCTTGGTGCCTCCTGTCATTTAGGGGTTGTGACAGTGTCTCGGGGAGTTGAGCTCCGAGGTGTTGTCGTCACAATTTTATCGTTGCAGTTCTGGAATACCTGAGTTTAGCTCGCCGACATCGAAAATCTCTTTTATGCAGTTGTTGGTGAGATAACCTCGACGCCACCTAGTACCGGGGCGGGAGTTCGGGAGTATTGCCATAACTTGTATAACGGATGCTTTTCGAAGGTTGAGGTAGATGATTTCCGAAGGTTTCTTGGTTATGTGTTGAGGGATGGATACTGCTGGATGTAGGATTTGCTAGTTTTGGGTGAGATATTATGCTTCCCTTGTATCCCCAACACCTGATTGCATAACCGAAAATTCAAGTAGCTCTTAGGAATTCAAGTAGGAATTCAAGTAGCTCTTAGGATATCTTTCCGTCAGATGTATGATATGAAATTGGGGTTCGACGTCTAGTGGTCCGCCTATTCACGGTTGGTTTTACAGTGGTCTCGTTGTGTCTTAAAGATTCCTTGGCTATGCCGACTCGGGGACGCTTCGTATGTCATGTGCACTGCCTTGTACATGATGGTGTTGTACGATCGAGCCCGTGTAGGCCCCACCATGAAAACTTCGGACGAAATCTCTATCATATTTTTGTTTCAGCTTATTCTGCAAGCCAAAACTTTGCTTTGTTTTGAGTTGTGGTATTCGAGTTGCTTCGAAGTCAAGTGTTTGATTCTATACCTTCCCCAAATGGTGTTCTCATTACTTCGATGTGAATACTAATCCATCTCGATCATCGAGTTTGTCATTTCAATTTCTATTCACCGGCGTGTTTCTCTTCAAGTGGATCTGATCATTTCAACATTCGCAAGATCAATTATCAGCTCTTCTCAATGGTGTTCGTTTCATCCTTCTCCAAGTTGCCTTTGTTTTTCCCGCCCACCCACCCTTGTTTCTTCAAGGACTCCGGTTTCTCAATCAAGTATCCATCTTATGGATGTGAAGACTTTTCATTCTTGTCTTTCAATGTTCTTATCCGGTGATTCTCATGAAGATTCTAACGGAGCTTCAAGTGTTGTATTCTTCGATCTTTTCTTCTCCGGTGCATTCAATTCAAGCTTCGGTGTTGATCATATTATTTTCCGTAATTCAATACTTTCTCATGCCGGTCCACTCTCTTAATCTTTCACTTCTCACTATTGAATTGTTCCGGAGTGCTGAAGATATCTCGAAGATTCGTGTTTCCACTCTTCTTTCATTCAAGCTATTTCGAGGATGTTATATCATTCAAGCCTTTTAATTCAACGATGCAATCTATCTTCCAAGCGACCTTTTCAACGGTGTTTCTTTTGAGTGGACCCTAACCCACGGGTCTTTTCCTAGGATCTTACCTGACTCTTCTTATTTTCCTGGAGCTATCCTAAATTCTTTTTGAAGTTTGACGTAAGAATGAGTTATCATCAGTCAAATGCCTTCTCCAAGATCGTTTTCAAATTCTTTTCATTGTTGGCTCTACCTCTTCGCTTTTCATTCTCCCGGAGTATCTCAACAATTCTTGGTGGTGTTTCTCCTCGTCATTCTCGGATTTTGAAGACCGAAGAAGAGTTTCTTTTAAATATTGCCCCATTCTCTGCCATCCTCTCATAATTGTTTTCGGTTGTGAGATTTTTTTCACCCATCTGGAGCAATTCAAGAGTCTTCTTAGTTTGTTATCCGGAGTCCATCAATTCAGGTTTATGCAGTCTTAGCTATCAGTTATCATTCTCCAATCTTACCGGTGCATCATTCAATATTCTCTAATCAGTTCGTGATCCCTTCGTTCACTTGTATCTAAATCCTCTCAAGCATCTTCATTCATTTGCTAATTCTTCCCAGTGTTTCTTTATCTTCTCTTCGTTCATTTTCAATTCTTACGGTGGTTTGCTCAAGATTCTATTCCATGGTTATCATATCAACTCATTCATTGTTTTCCAAATCCTACCGATGGCTTGTTGAAGACCGTCTCAAGTTTGCGCTATATCTCGCTTAATCTTTTCTACGAGAATAAGTAGTATGCAAAATCCATTGCTTGTCATCAATTAAATTGGTGAAGGATAAGCATAATGTAATTCTTATTCTTGTTTCATCGACTAAATTAAATTCCTTTTTTCTGGAGTGGTTCATCATATCATATTCTTAGTTCGAGATGCTTTATCTTTTCTTTTCCCGGAGTTCCTAGCTCGCAATTACATCACCACGAAGATTCATTTAAATCATTGCAAGGCTTCAACCTTATTCTTTTCATCCTCCATTTCGATTGATCATTTCTTTTATTTCCGGAGTTCTCATGAAGGTTCTACATGATGGTTCATCAAGGATTTATATTCCTTCTCGAAGTGTTCATCGAGATTCTTTTCAGAGGAGCTCAAGTTTTTCTTCATCTTGCAATCCGGAGTGCAATTGTTCAACCTTATCTTTTGAGGTGGTATTATGTCATTTTTGATAATTTGAGTTCATTTTTCATGATTCACATGTTGTCAAGAATGAGATATTTTAAATCCATCAATCTCGTCATTGGAATTATCTTGGGTTATATTTCACCTAAAGCTTTCCCTAAGGAGTAATGCTATTAATGGTGATAATATATGATCCAAGTTTTCATTTATCCTCCCGGTGAAATAGTTTCTCGTCTTCTTGTTCTTATCAATCCAATTCTTTTCCCGTGAGTGGCAGGTTGTCACCTCATAACTTGAGATGTATTCCATTAGACCATATCAAGCTTATTCCTTTCGTTGTTGGTTTTCCAACAACTCCGTTCTAGCTTTTGTTGTAAGCATGCTCCCTCAAGACCTTGTTTCCCTTCCTTCACTTCATTCCATTCTTACTTTTGTTCCGGAGGCATTGTCATGTTGCGCTTTTCAACCCATAATCTCGTTTTGTCAAAGACCATGTTCTTTCCGTGCTTATCCATTTAACTGGAGTGTTCTGTCCTTTCTACTCAACTTCTTTCGCCTTATCAAGCCTTGCATCCCTTCTCAACCGGAGTGCTGCTCAAAGTTGTTCTCCCTTGTTCCTCTTTTCAAACGGAGTGTTTTCAACTTCGTTCATCTCCGTCGTATTCTTTTCTCGAAATGGTTTAACCTTCTCAAGGTTCCTTGGTTTCACTCGTTTGTCAAAGAAGCGACTTAGTTTTACCTATTCTCTTTCTTTTCCGTTGTCCCTCCGGTGCCATTCTAGATCTCGGGACGAGATCCTCTCGTAGTGGTGGAGTGTTGTAACGCTCCGAGACCGATGTGCCAGGTGTCGTCCAGTTATTCGCTGTTGTTGCCTTGTCATTGCTTGCGTGTCATGCATTGCATATCATGTCATCATGTGCGTTTCATTTGCATACGTGTTCGTCTCATGCATCCGAGCATTTTTTCCCGTAGTCCGTTTTGCATTCCGGCGCTCCTATCTCCTCCGGTGGTCATTTCTACCTTCTTTTCATGTGTGGGGGTTAAACATTTCCGGATTGGACTGAGACTTGCCAAGCGGCCTTGGTTTACTACCGGTAGACCGCCTGTCAAGTTTCATACCATTTGGACTTTGTTTGATACTCCAATACTTACCGAGGGACCGAGAAGGCCTCGTGTGTGTTGCAGCCCAACACCCCTTCAATTTGGCCCAAAGACCCTCTCCATCATCTCGATCGTTCGATCACGATCGTGTGGCCGAAAACCGCACCTCATTTGGACTCTCCTAGCTCCCTCTACCTATATATATGTGGCCATCCCCGAAATTTTCGCGGATGAAACCCTAGCGTCTTCCTCCTCGCGCTGCCGGACACGTCCAACCGCGCCGGACATGTCCGCCCGCCACCTCACTCCGGCGAATCGCATCGCGCCATGTCGCCCCGCTGCTGCTCTCCTCCAACCCCCGCGCGCCACGTCGCCTCCCACGGGATCTCCTCTCTCCTCCGCCGCCGCGGGCCCGCGCGGCCCAGATCCGGCCCGCGGGGCCCGAACCGCCGCCCGCCGCCGCCAAGTGCGCCCGCGCCTCCTCCTTCGTCGCACCTCGTCGCCAGGCGTCCCGTGCCGACGCTCGTCCTTCGCCGGCGCGCCACGCCGCGCCGCCACGACGCTGCCTTGCCGGCCACCGCTGCCGTCTGCGCCATACGCCGTGCGTCCGGCCGGAGCCTCGCCGCCCGCCGCCGTACGGTCCTCTCCGGCGAGCTCGTCGCCGATCCGCGCCTCCCTGCCTTCTTCCCCATATCAGGCGGCTCTTCCGGCAACTTTTCTGGCGATCCTCGAAGTCCGTGCCACGAAACCCTAGATCTGGGTGAGATATTTCTACTAAGTCCCCGAGATTTCCAGATTCAAATGCCCATGTTCATCATGTCGTAACTTTGCATCCGTAACTCCGTTTTGCGCGTGTAGCATATCAAAATGTTCGTCTCAGAGAGTACATCATTTCATCTCATTGCATCATTTTCATTTGAGCTCATCGTGATTCCCGAAATGCTGTTGGAAGAGAGCTATTTGAGTTAATTGTCAGATCTGCTGCACCAAATAGCTATTTGTCATTTTTGCCATGATTAATGTGTGCATGATATGATCCTGAGCTCTACATGTGTTTTGTTATATGCTTTGCCATCCTTACAGAGGTGTCATCCGTGTATTTTTGTGATATGTGTGGTGACTATCACAAGCATGCAAAGTAGTGCATTCGTTAATGCTGATTTCAGGGACTTAGTAATTTCACTAAGTCCTTGATCTGTTCTTATCAATATGCCATATGTTCATGTTGTTTGCTAGTGATCCGTGTCTCCTTTGAGGATGATCAGTAATGATGATTTGTTAATCTTATGGTGCTCTATCCATCCATGCCTTTGTTTGCAATTATGGAGCACCCTAGCTTGAGTCAATCGAGCTCTACTTTTGCTATTTCATAATTCCTGGCAGATTGTCTACTTGTTAGCGATTTTGCCGAGGATGTTGTTGTTGATCCGTGCATGCTATGTTGTTGTTCTTGCCATGTCTAGTTTATATAATGTGTATTCTTGATGGGTGTATGCTTAGATTGTCATGCCTTGCTCTGTAGTGAGTGCATCGAGCTTGTTAACATGCCTACTCGTTAATAGATTTGCATGCTCCAGTTTTTCTCTAAGTCTGTAACCTGATTATGTTTTTGCCATGTTCACATGCTTGCAATTATATTTTCTGTACCCTTTTGGCTCAAGGTCACTAAGGGAATTTTGTTAAGCTCTTTGAGTACCTCCATGCCATGCCTTGCTTTGCCATGTTAAGTTCCTTTAGCATCTAGGTTTCATGCTCCAAAGTGTGCTACCTGATCTTAAATTCCAGGCTTGTGTTAATTTCACTAAGTCTGAAACCTGTTTACCAATTGCACTTTTGCCATGCTTGTTTGAACCTGTTAATGGATGAATTCGTCGTAGCTCAGTGTTCATCTTTTGTCAAGCATGATGCGTGGATCCCTGCCATGTATTTTTTTGCCATGTTTGAGTGCTGTAGCATAATTATCTTGATGCATTTAGATGGCTACTTGCTGTTTTTCGCAGACCGGTGCCATATTTGTTTTGTTTGCCATTTCCAAACCGTGCATCCGATTCCGGTGATCTTTATATCGATTTCAACCGAAATCACCTCACCTTCCAGTGGCACTCTTGGATTTCCAAGTTGAGGCCAGGTTCAATCATTCCTTGTCAAATCATGCATACGCATCGCATACCGCATCCCACATATCATACCATGTTCATGTGTTGGTTGTTTACTATGTTGTGTGCTTCTTTCCGGTGTTTGCTTCTTCGGGTTGGATCCGGTAACGTCGCGTTTGTGAGGACCCGTTCGTCTATGTCTGTTTGTCTTCTTCATGGACCCGTTCTTCTTCCTTGCGGGATTTCAGGCAAGATGACCATACCCTCGAAATCACTTCTATCTTTGCTTGCTAGTTGCCCGCTCTTTTGCTATGCCTATGCTGCGATACCTACCACTTGCTTATCATGCCTCCCATATTGTTGAACCAAGCCTCTAACCCACCTTGTCCTAGCAAACTGTTGTTTGGCTATGTTACCGCTTTGCTCAGCCCCTCTTATAGCGTTGTTAGTTGCAGGTGAAGATTGAAGTTTGTTCCTTGTTGGAACATGGAGATGTTGTTCCTTGTTGGAACATGTTTACTTGTTGGGATATCACAATATATATTATTTAATTAATGCATCTATATACTTGGTAAAGGGTGGAAGGCTCAGCCTTATGCCTGGTGTTTTGTTCCACTCTTGCCGCCCTAGTTTCCGTCATATCAGTGCTATGTTCCCGGATTTTGCGTTCCTTACGCGGTTGGGTAATAATGGGAACCCCTTGACAGTTCGCCTTGAAAAAAACTCTTCCAGCAATGCCCAACATTGGTTTTACCATTCGCCACCTAGCCTTTTCTTTTCCCTTGGGGGTCGCGCGCCCAAGGGTCATCATTATTTTTAACCCCCCTGGGCCAGTGCTCCTCTGAGTGTTGGTCCGACCGAGTAGACTGTGGGGCCACCTCGGGGCAACTTGAGGTTTGGTTTTACTCGTAGGATGTCTCATCTGAGTGTGCCCTGAGAACGAGATATGTGCAGCTCCTATCGGGATTTGTAGGCACATTCGGGCGGTGTTGCTGGACTTGTTTTGTCTTTGTCGAAATGTCTTGTAACCGGGATTCTGAGTCTGATCGGGTCTTCCCGCTAGAAGGAATATCCTTCGTTGACCGTGAGAGCATGTCATGGGCTAAGTCGGAACACCCCTGCAGGGATTTGAACTTTCGAAAGCCGTGCCCGTGGTTATGGGCAGATGGGAATTAGTTAACGTCCAGTTGTAGAAAACCTGAAGTTGACCTTAATTAAAATGCATCAACCGCGTGTGTAACCGTGATGGTCTCTTTCCGGCGGAGTCCGGGAAGTGAACACGGTGTTGGAGTTATGCTTGACGTAGGTTGTTTTAGGATCACTTCTTGATCATAGATTTCTCGAACGTGCTTTGTCTTCTCTTCTCGCTCTCGTTTGCGTATGTTAGCCACCATGTATGCTAGTCGCTTGCTGCAGCTCCACCTCTTACCTTTACCTTACCCATAAGCTTAAATAGTGTTGATCGCGAGGGTGCGAGATTGCTGAGTCCCCATGACTCACAGATACTTACAAAACCAGTTTGCAGGTGCTGATGAGTCCGTGCAGATGATGCATCCAAGCTCAAGGAGGATCTCAATGAAGATCTTGTGCTTTGTGTTGTTTCGTTCTAGTTGATCAGTAGTGGAGCCCAGTTGGGGTCGATCGGGGACCTTGTCGCATTTGGGGTTCTTCTTTTATTTTGGTTCCGTAGTCGGACCTTGTTTGTATCTGTTTGATGTAATGCTTTATTCATGTATTTGTGTGAAGTGGCGATTGTAAGGCAACTATGTATCTCTTTCCCTTATGTATTACATGGGCTGTGTGAAGATTACCTCACTTGCGACATTGCTTTCAATGCGGTTATGCCTCTAAGTCGTGCTTCGACACGTGGGAGATATAGCCGCATCGAGGGCGTTACAGGTTGCTACCCCGATTAGAGGAGGAAGCACTTGATACGGCCGACCGGCCACCTCGTGGCCGCGGCAAAGAGGCCCCTCGGCCCTCCACTCAAGCCACACCCCGTACCAAGGCACGGGAAAATGCGCCAGACCTGCGAGATATGTTGGAGGACAAGGCAAGGCAAACAAGATCGATCTACGGATCGCCTGGGCGTCCCATGACTCGATACGATAACCGTCACGCCGGACACAAATACGGTAGGGCTGAACACAGTAGACAAAGCTCATTGGAGCTACGTCGTGATATAGCCCAGTACAGAGGCGCCGCACACCCACTATGCTTCACAGACGAAGTAATGGATCATCAAATCCCCGAGGGTTTCAAACCCGTAAACATCGAATCATATCATGGCACAACAGATCCTGCGGTATGGATCGAGGATTATCTCCTTCATATCCACATGGCCCGCGGCGATGATCTCCACGCCATCAAATACCTCCCACTCAAGCTTAAAGGACCAGCTCGGCATTGGCTTAACAGCTTACCAGCAGGATCAATCAGTTGTTGGGAGGACCTGGAAGCCGCAATCCTTGACAATTTCCAGGGCACTTATGTGCGACCACCAGACGCCGATGACCTAAGCCACGTAATTCAGCAGCCAGAGGAATCGGCCAGGCAATTCTGGACACGGTTCCTAACAAGGAAAACTCAAATAGTCGACTGTCCGGACGCAGAGGCCCTAGCAGCCTTCAAGCACAATATCCGTGACGAATTGCTTGCCCGACACCTTGGACAGGAAAAGCCAAAATCTATGGCAGCACTCACGACACTCATGACCCGCTTTTGCGCGGGAGAAGACAACTGGCTTGCTCGTAGCAGCAATATGACCAAGAACCCTGGAAATTCGATACCAGGGACAGTAGTGGCAGGTCATGTCGCAACAAGCAGAAGCGTCGCATTAACGGCGACAATGCTGAGGATACGGCAGTTAATGCCGGATTCAGAGGCTATAAATCTGGTCAGCGGAAAAATCCATTCAAAATAAATCCTAGGGGCCCGTCCAGTTTGGACCGAAAACTCGACCGCTTGTGCCAGATACATGGCACCCCCGAAAAGCCGGCCAATCACACCAACAGGGATTGTTGGGTGTTCAAGCAGGCAGGCAAGTTAAATGCCGAAAATAAAGACAAGGGGCTGCATAGCGATGACGACGAAGAGCCCCGACCGCCGAACAACAATGGACAGAAGGGTTTTCCCCCACAAGTGCGGACGGTGAACATGATATACGCAACCCACATCCCCAAGAGGGAGCAGAAGCGCGTGTTAAGGGACGTATACACGGTAGAGCCAGTCGCCCCAAAGTTCAACCCATGGTCCTCCTGCCCGATCACCTTTGATCAAAGGGACCATCCCACTAGCACCCGCCATGGCGGATTCGCCGCATTGGTTCTAGACCCAATTATTGACGGATTTCATCTCACTAGAGTCCTTATGGACGGCGGCAGCAGCCTGAACCTGCTTTACCAGGATACAGTGTGGAAAATGGGCATAGATCCCTCGAGGATTACGCCCACCAAAACGACCTTTAAAGGCGTAATACCAGGTTTAGAGGCCAACTGTACAGGCTCAGTCACATTTGAAGTGGTCTTCGGATCTCCGGATAATTTCCGAAGCGAGGAGTTAATCTTCGACATAGTCCCATTCCGCAGTGGCTATCACGCACTGCTCGGACGAACCGCATTCACCAAGTTCAATGCGGTACCTCACTACGCATACCTTAAGCTCAAGATGCCAGGCCCTCGAGGAGTAATTACAGTCAATGGAAACACCAAACGCTCCCTCCGAAAGGAGGAGCACACGGCGGCCCTTGCAGCGGAAGTACAAAGCAGCCTCTCCAGGCAGTTCTCCAGTCCGGCCATTAAACGTCCAGACACCGTCAAGCGCGCCCGGAGTAACCTACAACAAGACCGCCTGGCACGTTCCGAGCAGGCGTAGCAATGTGGCCCCAACCCCAGCCCTCGCAAAAACGCGACGCCAGTGCTTCACGTACATAACTACGCTCTAGAAATACCATGGGTACAGGGGGAGGGGCACCATCACGGCACGCCCGAAACATGGCTTAAACCGCACCAGGGCTGCCAATTCTTTAATTTTCGCTTACTTTTAGGACTCCATTCTTTGGAAGGCCTGTTCGGCAGTTCCATTGCCGCACAAACGATGCAAGAACCAGCGAAGCAGACAAGCCATGCCGCATTACGAAACTCCCAGGTGGTCTCTATCATGAGCAGTATACCTGTTTCGCATACCATTCCGCAGCCTGCCCCTAGAACGGACATGTTAAATAGTCCAACCTTTTGCTTATCGCATTATTTGTATCATTCTGCTTTGATCGCAGCCCTTTTTAATAAACAATGCATAGCTTTTGTCTATTTTGGTATTACTCTTTTTTTTTACAAATATATGTTCCTTAACGACATGTTGCACCCGTACACTTTGGTACGGCCAAAATACGCCAGGGGCTTTAGTACCCCTCAATATGGTGTGAGAAGTCCGAACACTTTAACAAGTGCGGCACCCCGAACTTATAGCATTATATGCATCGGCTCCGAATCATGTCTTGGGTCAATAGTTGCGTTTGCCCGGCTCCTATGTTTTGGTGCCTTACATTCCACTGTGTCGGCTAAGGTAGCACTAGGAGAACTACTGCGATTGTGCCCCACTTGAGATAGGTCGAGCACCTCAGTAGAGAAAGCTAAAACTGACTGTCATGATGAAGCGAGAGTTGGTCGCTGTTCGAGAGGTTTTTCGAGTCCCTAAAGACTTATGCCGCTTAGAGCGAGGAGTCGGCTCTGTCCGGCCAAAGGCGTGGATAGCGCCCCGAACTCGGTCTTCATAATACCAGGGGCTTTGCCGAAATTTAAAATTATAGAATTCTATGGCTAAGTGAGAGTGTTCACGCATTATAGTCCGATTGCCTTGTTCATTGTGCTGAGCGCCTCCCTCGAAGGACCCAAACATGGGAAAAAGAGCACTCAGGTTTATCCCCGAACACCCCAGCACTAGCGGCACGGGGGTAGAAGCCGACGACTCGCCATCTCTCAGAATTGATAAACAGCCGCACAGAAGGTAATATTTTAAATTCCAAGAGCATTGCTTACGCATATGAACAAGTTTTCAGCGCACGGGACAAAACGAGCGAGTTTTACTCAAAAATTATATCCCTGGAACATTCATCCGCCACAAGGCGGGCACCCTTTAGAACATCCGTATAATAATTCTCGGGCTTGCGATGCTCTTTCCCCGGCGGTGGCCCGTCCTTCACAAGCTTCTCAGCATCCAGCTTGCCCCAGTGCACCTTAGCACGAGCAAGGGCCCTACGGGCACCTTCAATGCAGATGGAGCGCTTGATGACTTCGAGCCTTGGACAGGCCCCCACCAGCCACCGCACTAGCCCGAAATAGCTCCCAGGTAGAGCCTCTCTAGGCCACAGCCAAACTATGAGGCCTTCATGGCCTATTCGGCTGCCTTGTGGAGCTCGGCCAGTTGCTTCAGCTGGTCGCTCAGGGGCACGGGGTGTCCGGCCTCAGCATACTGAGACCAGAACACCTTCTCTGTCGAGCTGCCCTCCTCGGCTCGATAGAATGCGGCGGCATCGGACACGCTACGGGGAAGATCTGCGAATGCTCCTGGAGAGCTCTGGATTCGGGTAAGTAACAAGTAACCCACGTTTATGTGTTTGCTTTGCATAGAGAATGCCTTACCCGCCGCTATCTTTTTCACCGCATCCAACTCCTGGAGGGTCTTCCGGGATTCGGCCTTGGCAGACTTGGCATATTCAATAGCCATCGCGAGCTCGGACGCTCGCGTCTTTGAGTCAAGCTCCAAACTCTCATGTTTTTTCATGAGAGCCTGGAGCTCTTGCCACACCTTGCCAACCTGGGCCTCATACTTCTCTCGCTCGGTGCACTCCGTGGCCGCCCTCTTCTCGGCCTCGACCAGCGCTTGCTTAAGGGTCGCCACCTCAGACGTGGCCCCTACAATAGCCACGATAATCCTATCATTTTTTGCAATTGCGCCTTTTTTATATATATTTAAACAAGGTATTTCTTACCTTCCTTGTACTCGAGCTACTTCTTGGCACGCCCGAGCTCTTGCTCGGACTGCTCAAGGTTCTGCTTTAGCGTGTCCACTTCCGCAGTCAGTGCGGCGGACACCAGCAGAGAAGCCTACATACGCATATTGACTCCTTTTTGTTAGACTCCTGCGAATTTTATTTGATCCTCTATTCGGCTTTTCTTCCTGAACACCAAACAGAGCATCAGGGGCTACTGTCTATGCGGTAATATTATTTACACATTCTTTACTTACCTCAAAGCCTGTTAAAAGGCTAGCACAAGCTTCAGTCAGTCCGCTCTTGGCGGACTGAACCTTCTGGACCACCGCACTCATAATGGTGCGGTGCTCCTCGTCGATGGAGGCGCCTTTGAGCACCTCCAACAGATTGTCCGGCGCCTCCGGTTGGACGGGGGTCACCGGCACGGTGGGCATGCTCCTCTTGGAAGGAGGTCGCCCGCCGGACTCTGGAGCCTTTGAAGGTTCCGAAGTGGTGTCTAGCCTAGGGCCGGACTTGGAGCCCTGGGGGGTTTTATCCCCTTTACTCCTGGAGTCCGGGAGGTCGCCTTGCGGCGCCTCCAGGACCACCTCCTCCTGGCTTGGAACCTGTTGGGACAACACTTCGTCGTCGTCCGTAGGGCGGGGGGAGGAAGCCGTCGGAAGCGAATTCACATCCGACGAGTCCAGTGAACCGCTCGACGACGTGTCAAGCCGGTCTTTGGGTGGGCTGCATAATCATATTCGACATAAGGGAAAGTTTTACAATAAAGGAATACTATGAATTACTCTGGTATCCGGATACTTACGATTTCGCCAGGGGCTTGGCCCTGAGCGGCCACTCCTCTCCGCCATCGTCGGCGTCGGTGGAGTAGTCCGGAGGAAGGGTTTTCCCCTTCTTGGACCCTTCGGCCTCCCAAGTGAGGGCGGCCTTCCTTTTCTTCTCTCCTCCCGCGAGAGGGGGAGAGGTCTCTTCTTCCTCCTCCTCGTCTTCACGGGAGGAATGTGCCTTGGAGCCGTCGGATGATGAACCCGACACCTCCTGGCGCCGGGCACTTTTTCGAGTCCCCGTGGCCTTCTTCGTGGCCTTCTTCTCCGGCACCACATAGGGTGCCGGAACCAGCAGCTTCGCCAAGCGGGCATCGACTAGGTCTTCGGGCAAAGGAGCCGGACAGTCGATCTGTCCGGACTTCGCCTGCCAAACCTGTCAAAGGTAAGGGAGCTTAGATCCCGCATAGAGTTAAACTATGAAAAACTAATACCCTATAAAAGGTACAAACAACTTACCGCACTAGCATGACGCTGCGCGCTGAATCCGCGATCCTCGGTAGCAGATGCGGAAGCCTCGGCGCCCTTGAAAAGCACCTTCCAGGCATCTTCGTACGTCGTGTCGAAGAGCCTACTCAGAGTTCGGTGCTGCGCCGGGTTGAACTCCCACAGATTGAAGGCCCGTTGTTGACACGGGAGGATCCGATGGATGAGCATAACCTGGACTACGTTGACAAGCTTGAGCTGCTTGTCCACCAGGGTTTGGATGCATGTTTGCAGTCCAGTCACCTCTCCTTTGCTGCCCCACGACAGGCCTGTCTCTTTCCAGGACGTGAGCCGCGTTGGGGGTCCGTACCGGAACTCGGGGGCTGCGACCCACTCAGGGTCGTGCGGCTCGGTGATGTAAAACCACCCCGATTGCCACCCCTTCAGGGTCTCCACAAAGGATCCCTCGAGCCATAAGACGTTGGGCATCTTGCCCACCATGGCGCCTCCGCACTCCGCCTGGTTGCCGCGCACCACCTTCGGCTTGACATTGAAAGTCTTGATCCATAGGCCGAAATGGGGGCGGATGCAGAGGAAAGCCTCGCACACGACGATAAATGCCGAGATGTTGAGGATGAAGTTCGGGGCCAGATCATGGAAATCCGGGCCGTAGTAGAACATGAGTCCCCGGACGAATGGGTGGATAGGAAAGCCCAGTCCGCGGAGGAAGTGGGGAAGGAACACTACCCTCTCATGGGGCCTTCGGGTGGGGAGGAGCTGCCCCTCTTCGGGAAGCCGGTACGCGATGTCGTTAGACAAGTATCCGGCCTTCCTCAGTTTTTTGATGTGTCCCTCCGTGACGAAGGAGACCATCCACTTGCCTCCCGCTCCAGACATGGCTGGAGAAGGTTGAGGTGGGGAGTGCGGACATGGGCGCTGGAGCTCGAGTGCGCGAAGATGGATAGGCAAAGGAGGAAGAAGGTGTAGGTGAAAAGGTGGATCCTTATCCCCTTATATGGGTGGATGCAACTACTTGTCCCCACCAGCCTGGTAAAACTCGCTTATCTCCAAGCGCCATAATCAATGGCGCGGTTGGGTTACCCACGCCCGTATTGATGCGAATCCCGGAATAAGGGGACACGATCTCTGCTTCGACGAGACGTGCCAAGGAAACCGCCTCGCATTACACGCTGAGGTGGGACAATAAACGATTCGAATAAAGGCTTGGCCGTGGTGCGATGTCACACTACAGAATACGTCAGCAGATTAGATTTGTGTAAATATTATTATCTCTATGGCAATATGTGGAAGCTTATTTTGCAGAGCCGGACACTATCTTTGTGTTCGAAATCTTCTATGAAGTACTTGGAGGAGGAACCCGCCTTGCAATGCCGAAAACAATCTGCGTCCGACTCGTCGTCATTGAAGCCTAGTTCAGGGGCTACTGAGGGAGTCCTCGATTAGGGGGTGTCCGGATGGCCGGACTATACCTTCAGCCGGACTCCTGGACTATGAAGATACAAGATTGAAGACTTCGTCCCGTGTCCGGAAGGGACTTTCCTTGGCATGGAAGGCAAGCTTGGCGATACGGATATGTAGATCTCCTACCATTGTAACCGACTTTCTGTAACCCTAACCCTCTCCGGTGTCTATATAAACCGGAGGGTTTTAGTCCGTAGGACAACATACAGAACAACAATCATACCATAGGCTAGCTTCTAGGGCTTAGCCTCTCCGATCTCGTGGTACATCTACTCTTGTATTACCCATATCATCAATATTAATCAAGCAGGACGTAGGGTTTTACCTCCATCAAGAGGGCCCGAACCTGGGTAAAACTTCGTGTCCCTTGCCTCTTGTTACCATCCGGCCTAGACGCACAGTTCGGGACCCCCTACCCGAGATCCGCCGGTTTTGACACCGACAAGGATTCCTCCTCCTTGCGCGCCCTCTAGGGCCGGCCGGCCTCCCCCTTGCTCCTTTATATACGGGGGCAGGGGGCACCTCTAGACAAACAAGTTGATCATTAATCTCTCCCAGCCGTGTGCGGTGCCCCCCTCCACCATAATCCACCTCGGTCATACTGTAGTGGTGCTTAGGCGAAGCCCTACAACGGTAGCTTCATCAACATCGTCACCATGCCGTCGTGCTGACAAAACTCTTCCCTGAGCTCTACTAGATCGTGAGTTCACGGGAAGTCACTGAGCTGAACGTGTGCTGAACGCGGAGGTGCCATATGTTCGGTACTGGGGATCGGTCGATCGTGAAGACGTACGACTACATCAACCGCGTTGTCATAACGCTTCCGCTTTACGGTCTACGAGGGTAAATGGACGACACTCTCCCCTCTCATTGCTATGCATCACCATGATCTTGCGTGTGCGTAGGAATTTTTTTGAAATTACTACGTTCCCCAACAATTATAAGATGATCTCTCACTAAATTTCGAGGTAAAAGTGTTCTCACTGAGTATGCACCGTTGCCAAAGTTCATCGTGTCGAGACACCACGTGATGATCGGGTGTGATAAGCTCAACGTTCATCTACAACGGGTGTAAGACAGTTTTGCACAAGCAAAATACTCGGGTTAAACTTGACGAGCCTAGCATATGCAGATATGGCCTCTGAACTCTGAGACCGAAAGGTCGAGCGTGAATCATATAGTAGATATGATCAACATAGAGATGTTCACCATTGAAAACTACTCCATCTCACGTGATGATCAGTTATCGTTTAGTTGATATGGATCATGTGATCACTTAGATGATTAGAGGGATATCTATCTAAGTGGGAGTTCTTAAGTAATATGTTTAATTGAACTTAAATTTATCACGAACTTAGTACCTGATAGTATTTTTGCTTGCCTATGTTATACGAGGATAGATGGCCCGTGTTGTTGTTCCGTTGAATTTTAATGCGTTCCTTGAGAAAGCAAAGTTGAAAGATGATGGTAGCAATTACACGGACTGCGTCCATAACTTGAGGATTATCCTCATTGCTGCACAGAAGAATTACGTCCTCGAAGTACCGCTAGGTGTTAGGCCCGCTGCAGATGCTGCTGATGACGTTAAGAACGTCTGGCAGAGTAAAGCTGATGACTACTCGATAGTTTGGTGTGCCATGTTTTACGGCTTAGAACCGGGACTTCAACGACATTTTGAATGTCATGGAGCTTATGAGATGTTCCAGGAGTTGAAGTTAATATTTCAAGCAAATGCCCGAATTGAGAGATATGAAGTCTCCAATAAATTCTACAGCTGCAAGATGGAGGACAATAGTTTTGTTAGTGAACATATACTCAGAATGTCTGGGTACCATAACCACTTGACTCAACTGGGAGTTACTCTTCATGTTGATAGTGTCATTGACAGAGTTCTTCAATCACTGCCACCAAGCTACAACAGCTTCGTGATGAACTATAATATGCAAGGGATGAATAAGACGATGCCCGAGCTCTTCACAATGCTAAAAGCTGCGGAAGTAGAAATCAAGAAGGAGCATCAACTGTTGATGGTCAACAAGACCACCAGTTTCAAGAAAAAGGGTAAAGGGAAGAAGAAAGGGAACTTCAAGAAGAACGGCAAACAAGTTGCTGCTCAGGAGAAGAAACCCAAGTCTGGACCTAAGCCTGAGACTGAGTGCTTCTACTACAAACAGACTAGTCACTAGAAGCGGAACTGCCCCAAGTATTTGGCGTATAAGAAGGATGGCAAGGTGAACAAATGTATATGAGATATACATGTTATTGATGTGTACCTTACTAGAGGTCGTAGTAGCACCTGGGTATTTGATACCGGTTATGTTGCTCATATTTGCAACTCAAAACAGGGACTATGGATTAAGCGAAGACTGGCTAAGGACGAGGAGACGATGCGCGTGGGAAATGGTTCCAAAGTCGATGTGATCACCGTCGTCACAATACCTCTACATCTACCTTCGGGATTATTTTTAGACCTGAATAATTGTTATTTGGTGCCAGCGTTAAGCATGAACATTATATCTGGATCTTGTTTGATGCAAGATGGTTATTCATTTAAATCTGAGAATAATGGTTGTTTTATTTATATGAATAATATCTTTTATGGTCATGCACCCTTGAAGAGTGGTCTATTTGTTTTAAATCTCGATAGTAGTGATACACACATTCATAATGTTGAAGCCAAAAGATGTAGAGTTGATAATGATAGTGCAATTTATTTGTGGCACTGTTGTTTGGGTCATATTGGTGTAAAGCGCATGAAGAAACTCCATACTGATGGACTTCTGGAATCACTTGATTATGAATCACTTGGTACTTGCGAACCATGCCTCATGAGAAAGATGACTAAAACTCCGTTCTCCGGAACAATGGAGCGAGCAACATATTTATTGGAAATCATACATACTGATGTATGTGGTCCGATGAATATTGAGGCTCACGGCGGGTATCGTTATTGTCTCACCTCCACAGATGATTTGAGCAGATATGGTTATATCTACTTAATGAAACATAAGTCTAAAACATTTGAAAAGTTCAAAGAATTTTAGAGTGAAGTGGAAAATCATCGTAACAAGAAAATAAAGTTTCTTCGATCTGATCGTGGAGGAGAATATTTGAGTTACGAGTTTGGTCTACATTTGAAACAATGCAGAATAGTTTCACAACTGGCGCCACCCGGAACACCAAAGCGTAATGGTGTGTCCAAACGTCGTAATCGTACTTTACTAGATATGGTGCGATCTATGATGTCTCTTACTGATTTACCGCTATCATTTTGGGGTTATGCTTTAGAGACGGCTGCATTCACATTAAATAGGGCACCATCGAAATCCGCTGAGACGACGCCTTATGAACTGTGGTTTGGCAAGAAGCGAAAGTTGTTGTTTCTTAAAGTTTGGGGCTGCGATGCTTATGTGAAAAAGATTCAACCTGATAACATCGAACCCAAATCGGAGAAATGTGTCTTCATAGGATACCCAAAGGAGACTGTTGGGTACACCTTCTATCACAGATTCGTAGGCAAGACATTCGTTTCTAATAATGGATCCTTTCTAGAGAAGGAGTTTCTCTCGAAAGAAGTGAGTGGAAGGAAAGTAGAACTTGATGAGGTAACTGTACCTACTCCCTTATTGGAAAGTAGTTCATCACAGAAACCGGTTCTTGTGACACCTACACCAATTAGTGAGGAAGCTAATGATGATGATCATGAAACTTCAGATCAAGTTACTACTGAACATCATAGGTCAACCAGAGTAAGATCCGCACCAGAGTGGTATAGTGATCCTATTCTGGAAGTCATGTTACTTGACCATGATGAACCTACAAACTATGAAGAAGCAATGATGAGCCCAGATTCCGCAAAATGGCTTGAGGCCATAAAATTTGAGATGGGATCCATGTATGAGAACAAAGTATGGACTTTGGTTGACTTGCCCGATGATCGGCAAGACATCGAGAATAAATGGATCTTCAAGAAGAAGACTGACGCTAACGGTAATGTTACTGTCTACAAAGCTCGACTGTTGCGAAAGGTTTTCAACAAGTTCAAGGATTTGACTACGATGCGACTTTCTCAACCGTAGCGATGCTTAAGTCTGTCCGAATCATGTTACCAATTGTCGCATTTTATGATTATGAAATTTGGCAAATGGATGTCAAAACTACATTCCTAAATGGATTTCTGGAAGAAGAGTTGTATATGATATAACCAGAAGGTTTTGTCAATCCAAAGGGAGCTAACAAAGTGTGCAAGATCCAGTGATCCATTTATGGACTGGTGCAAGCCTCTCGAAGTTGGAATAAATGTTTCGATAGTGTGATCAAAGCATATGGTTTTATACAGACTTTTGGAGAAGCCTGTATTTACAAGAAAGTGAGTGGGAGCTCTGTAGCATTTCTAATATTATATGTGGATGACATATTGCTGATTGGAAATGACATAGAATTTCTTGATAGCATAAAAAGGGTACTTGAATAAGAGTTTTTCAATGAAAGACCTCGGAGAAGCTGCTTATATATTGGGCATCAAAATATATAGAGATAGATCAAGATGCTTAATTAGACTTTCACAAAGCACATACCTTGATAAAGTTTTGAAAAGGTTCGAAATGGATCAAGCAAAGAAAGGGTTCTTGCCTGTGTTACAAGGTGTGAAGTTGAGTAAGACTCAATGCCCGACCACTACAGAAGATAGAGATAAAATGAAAAGTGTTCCCTATGCTTCAGCCATAGGCTCTATCATGTATGCAATGTTGTGTGGCAGACCTGATGTGTGCCTTGCTATTAGTTTAGTAGGGAGGTACCAAAGTAATCCAGGAGTGGATCACTGGATAGCGGTCAAGAACATCCTGAAATACCTGAAAAGGACTAAGGATATGTTTCTCGTTTATGGAGGTGATAAAGAGCTCGTCGTAAATGGTTACATCGATGCAAGCTTTGACACTGATTCGAAAGATTCTAAATCGCAAACCGGATACGTGTTTATATTGAACGGTGGAGCTGTCAGTTGGAGCAGTTCCAAACAAACCGTCATGGCGGGATCTATGTGTGAAGCGGAGTACACAGCTGCTTCAGAAGCAGCAAATGAAGGAGTCTGGATGAAGGAGTTCATATCCGATCTTGGTGTCATAGCTAGTTCATCGGGTCCAATGAAAATCTATTGTGACAATACTGGTGCAATTGCCTTGGCAAAGGAATCCAGATTTCACAAGAGAACCAAGCACATCAAGAGACGCTTCAATTCCATCCGGGATCAAGTCCAGGTGGGAGACATAGAGATATTCAAGATACATACGCATCTGAATGTTGCAGACCCGTTGACTAAGCCTCTTCCGCGAGCAAAACATGATCAGCACCAAGACTCCATGGGTGTTATAATCATTACTGTGTAATCTAGATTATTGACTCTATTGCAAGTGGGAGACTGAAGGAAATATGCCTTAGAGGAAATACTAAAGTTATTATTTATTTCCTCATATCATGATAAATGTTTATTATTCATGCTAGAATTGTATTAACCAGAAATATAATACATGTGTGAATACATAGACAAACAGATTGTCACTAGTATGCCTCTACTTGACTAGCTCGTTGAATCAATAATGGTTATGTTTTCTAACCATAGACATGAGTTGTCATTTGATTAATGGGATCACATCATTAGAGAATGATGTGATTGACATGACCCATTTTGTTAGCTTAGCACTTGATCATTTTAGTTTACTGCTATTGCTTTCTTCATGACTTATACATGTTCCTATGACTATGAGATTATGCAACTCCCGATTACCGTAGGAACACTTTGTGTGCTACCAAACGTCACAACGTAACTGGGTGATTATAAAGGTGCTCTACAGGTATCTCCGATGGTACTTATTGAGTTTGCATAGATCAAGAATAGGATTTGTCACTCCGATTGTCGAAGAGGTATCTCTGGGCCCTCTCTGTAATGCACATCACTATAAGCCTTGCAAGCAATGCAACTAATGAGCTAGTTGCGGGATGATGCATTGCAGAATGAGTAAAGAGACTTACCGATAACGAGATTGAGCTAGGTATTGAGATACCGATGATCGAATCTCAGGCAAGTAACATACCGATGACAAAGGGAACAACGTATGTTGTTATGCGGTTTGACCGATAAAGATCTTCGTAGAATATGTAGGAACCAAAATCAGTTTCCAGGTTCCGCTATTGGTTATTGACCAGAGACGTGTCTCGGTCATGTCTACATAGTTCTCGAACCCGTAGGGTCCGCACGCTTAAAGTTCTGTGACGATCGGTATTATGAGTTTATATGTTTTGATGTACCGAAGGTAGTTCAGAGTCCTAGATATGATCGCGGACATGACAAGGAGTCTTGAAATGGTCGAGACATAAAGATTGATATATTGGAAGCCTACATTTGGACATCGGAATAGTTCCAGGTGAAATCAGAATTTTACCGGAGTGCCGGAGGGGTTACCGGAACCCCCCGGGTGTTAATGGGCCTTGTAGGGCCCTAGTGGAGAGAGAGAGAGGGGCCGACCAGGGCAGGCCACGCGCCCCCTCCCCCTCTAGTCCGAATTGGACTAGGAAGGGGGGTGGCGCCCCCCTTTCCTTCTCCTTCTCCCCCTTCCTTTCCCCCTCCTAGTAGGAGTAGGAAAGAGGGGAGTCCTACTCCTACTAGGAGGACTCCTCCTCCTGGCGCGCCCTATAGGGCCGGCCGGCCTCCCCCCTTGCTCCTTTATATATGGGGGCAGGGGGGCACCCTAGAACACACAAGTTGATCATTGATCTCTCCCAGCCATGTGCGGTGCCCCCCTCCACCATAATCCACCTCGGTCATACTGTAGCGGTGCTTAGGCGAAGGCCTGCGACGGTAGCTTCATCAACACCGTCACCACGCTATCGTGTAGACGAAACTCTCCTTCGAGCTCTACTGGTTCATGAGTTCGCGAGACGTCACCGAGCTGAACGTGTGCTGAACGCGGAGGTGCCGTACGTTCGGTACTGAGGATCGGTCGATCATGAAGATGTACGACTACATCAACCACGTTGTCATAACGCTTCCGTTTAACGGTCTATGAGGGTACGTGGATGACACTCTCCCCTCTCGTTGCAATGCATCGCAATGATCTTGCGTGTGCGTAAGATTTTTTCTAAATTACTACATTCCCCAACAGCTGTCTCTAAATAATAACCCCAAAACGATAGCGGTAAATCAGTAAGAGACATTATAGATAGCACCATATCTAGTAAAGTACGATTACGATGTTCGGACACGCCATTACACTGTGGTGTTCTGGGTGGCGTGAGTTGCGAAACTATTCCGCATTGTTTCAAATGAAGACCAAACTCGTAACTCAAATATTCTCCTCCGCGATCGGATCGTAGAAACTTTATTTTCTTGTTACGATGATTTTCCACTTCACTCTAAAATTCTTTGAACTTTTGTAATGTTTCAGACTTATGTTTCATTAAGTAGACATACCCTTATCTGTTCAAATCATCTGTGAAGGTGAGAAAATAACGATATCCGCTGCGAGCCTCAATGTTCATTGGACCATATACATCAGTATGTATGATTTCCAATAACTCTGTTGCTTGCTCATTGTTCCGGAGAACGGAATGTTAGTCATCTTTCCCATGAGGCATGGTTCGCAAGTACCAAGTGATTCATAATCAAGTGATTTCAAAAGTCCATCGGAATGGAGTTTCTTCATGCGCTTTACACCAATATGACCCAAACGGCAGTGCCACAAATAAGTTGCACTATCATTATCAACTCTACATCTTTTGGCTTCAAAACTATGAACATGTGTATCACTACTATCAAGATTGAGTAAAAAATAGACCACTCATCAAGGGTGCATGACCATAAAAGATATTACTCATATAAATAGAACAACCATTATTCTCTGATTTAAATGAAAACCGTCTCGCATCAAACAAGATCCAGATATAATGTTCATGCTCAATGATGGCACCAAATAACAATTATTTAGGTCTAAAACTAATCCCGTAGGTAGATGTAGAGGTAGCGTGGCGATCACATCGACTTTGGAACCATTTCCCACGCGCATTGACATCTCGTCCTTGGCCAATCTTCCCTTAATCCGTAGCCCCTGTTTCGAGTTGCAAATGTTAGCAACTGAACCAGTATCTAATACACAGGCACTACTGCGAACATTAGTAAGGTACACATCAATAACATGTATATCAAATATACCTTTCACGTTTCCATCCTTCTTCTCCGCCAAATACTTGGGGCAGTTCCGCTTACAGTGACCAGTCCCTTTGCAGTAGAAGCACTCAGTCGCAGGCTTAGGTCCAGACTTGGGTTTCTTCACTAGAGCAGCAACTGGTTTGCTTATCTTCTTGAAGTTCCCCTTCTCACCTTTACCCTTTTTCTTGAAACTGGTGGTCTTGTTGACCATCAACACTTGATGCTCCTTCTTGATTTCTACATCCGCATCTTTTAGCATTGTGAAGAGCTCATGAATCGTCTTATCCATCCCTTGCATATTACAGTTCATCACGAAGCTCTTGTAGCTTGGTGGCAGTGATTGAAGAACTCTGTCAATGAGACTATCATCAAGAAGATTAACTCCCAGCTGAGTCAAGTGGTTCTGGTACACAGACATTCTGAGTATATGTTCACTGACAGAACTATTCTCCTCCATTTTCCAGCTGTAGAACTTATTGGAGACTTCATATCTCTCAATCCGGGCATTTGCTTGAAATATTAACTTCAACTCCTGGAACATCTCATATGCTCCATGACATTCAAAACGTCGTTGAAGTCCCGGTTCTAAGCCGTAAAGCATGGCACACTGAACTATTGAGTAGTCATCAGCTTTGCTCCGCCAGGTGTTCACTACATTTGGCGTTGCTCCTGCAGCAGATTTGTCACCTAGCGGTGCTTCCAGGACATAATTCTTCTGTGCGGCAATGAGGATAACCCTCAAGTTACGGACCCAGTCCGTGTAGTTACTACCATCATCTTTCAACTTAGCTTTCTCTAGGAACGCATTAAAATTCAACGGAACAATAGCACGGGGCATCTATCTACAACAACATAGACATGCAAAATACTATCAGGTACTCCCACTTAGATAGATTAAAGTTTAATTAATCAAACTACCTAAGAACTCCCACTTAGATAGACATCTCTCTAATTATCTAAGTGATCTCGTGATCCATATCAACTAAACCATGTCCGATCATCACGTGAGATGGAGTAGTTTTCAATGGTGAACATCACTATGTTGATCATATCTACTATATTATTCATGCTCGACCATTCGGTCTCAGTGTTCCGAGGCCATATCTGTATATGTTAGGCTCGTCAAGTTTAACCCGAGTATTCCGCGTGTGCAAAACTGGCTTGCACCCGTTCTATGTGAACGTAGAGCTTATCACACCCGATCATCACATGGTGTCTCGGCACGACGAACTGTAGCAACGGTGCATACTTAAGGAGAACACTTATACCTTGAAATTTAGTGAGAGATCATCTTATAATGCTACCGCCAAACTAAGCAAAATAAGATGCATAAAGGATAAACATCACATGCGATCAATATAAGTGATATGATATGGCCATCATCATCTTGTCATCATCTTGTGCCTTTGATCTCCATCTCCAAAGCACCGTCATGATCACCATCGTCACCGGCTTGACACCTTGATCTCCATCGAAGCATCGTTGTCGTCTCGCCAACTATTGCTTCTACGACTATCGCTACCGCTTAGTGATAAAGTAAAGCAATTACATGGCGATTGCATTTCATACAATAAAGTGACAACCATATGGCTCCTGCAGTTGCCGATAACTGTGTTACAAAACATGATCATCTCATACAATAAAATTTAGCATCATGTCTTACCATATCACATCACAACATGCCCTGCAAAAACAAGTTAGACGTCCTCACTTTGTTGTTGCAAGTTTTACGTGGCTGCTACGGGCTGAGCAAGAACCGTTCTTACCCGACTGCCAGTTGGAGAGAGGCGGACGACCGGAGAGAGAGCACTAGGGCGTGGGGCCGTCGGTGGAGAGATAGGACGGCGTTGGGTGGCGTTGCATAGGGAGGGCGGCGTTGTAGAGGGAGGGCAGCATGGGGGTGGGGCGGTGGTGGAGCGGTGTGGGGATAGACTGGTGGTAGCTCCAGGCAGCGTGGGGCGGCGGTGGGACGGCGTGGATCGAGCAGCGGGAGCCCAGGCGGCGAAGATCTAGGGATTTGGCTGCCTCTGCGTGCGTGCGAGGAGAACGAACGAAGGAGCTTCTGATTTTGGGGGAAAATGTTCGTGGGTTGGGCCAGTTATTGCCGCTGAAAATTTGGCCACTCGCGCGCGAAGCCCATTTAGCATCGGATTATTGGTCGGGATTATTTACGGATCGACGGCCCATGGGCCATATAGGAATTCCCGACCGACCGTTGGATGATATATTTTGTGGCTTTCCCAACCGACGGTGCGTCACCGTATAGACGTTTCCCGACCCACAGTCCGTTAGAATTTCCGTTAGAATTTTTCCTGATAGATTATCAGTCGGCAATAGTGACTTTTTTCTAACAGACATCGGTAGGGAATTCTGATGCGTGATGTAGTGTTTCCTGTATAGTTGAGGTTGTGACCCTGTCTTGTATATTATATATACGTGTCTAGTGCACCCGATTGATGTATTGAGAGTTGCACGGCCCAAACCTCATCTTCTACAAGTCTGACTGCGGGACTGAGACCACGGCTGTGGTCAGATCTTCCGTGCAAGCTTCTTTCATCACGGTCAAAACACACCTCATCGTGATGCAGTCGTCGTTCAGGGGTAACAGTTCCTTCAGCTTGGACTTCTCAACAAACTTGTCCCAGCCCCGGTATGTCTTCTACTTGGTGAAAGGTATGGGTTGCGCCGCGTTTGTTTGTATCTTTTCTACATCGAAACCCATACGATCCACCTCTATGCTCTAGTAATGAAGCTGCTAACCACTGCTAGTAATGAAGCTGCTAACCACTGCGATAGTTTAACTGTTGTGCCATAATTCTTCTATCCTCCTTATCAAAATATAATGGTAATAAAAAATGCATGCATTTCTGATTTGATTTTTTTCAGTTTGGCCGTTTTTCTTCGGATATTTTTCGTTTTTGCCTTATTTCTTTATATTTTTGTTTTTTTTCTTAATTCGCACTCCTTTTAAAATTCCTTAACTTCTTAAAATTTATGATTTGTTTTTTAATGAACATTTTCCAAACTCATGACCTTTTTCTAATTCATGAACTTTTTTTAATTCACACCATGCCAAGTTGTTTTGGTTTTCAAGAAATTTTGTACTGGCCCCATTTTTTTACATCTCAAATTGGATTTATTTACATTTGGTGGTGGGAGGCATGCATGCACTGGAGAGGAATATGCTTACACGAAAAATAAAGCAATATGGAGTAGTTTCCTAAACTTTGAGTTAAAAATCATTTCTCCTTTCCTAGAGGAAGAATTTGATAAAATCATTTCTGGCCCTAAAGGGAGGGTGATGGTTTGTTACAAGAGGCAACTTCTTGTTAGCACCTAATTATTGTGATAGTAAGAATAGTTATGCATCTCTATTTGTATGTTAAATTTGGAGTCAATGATGTAAGCAATCATCTTGCAATGTATCGTTCTTAGAGCAACTCTAGCAGACCCCGCATCCCGCCCCGACCCGCAAAATAACCGCCAAAATGCAGGTCGGGCGGAAAAACCAGCCCGATCAGACCCTGCATTTCGCCCCGGCCCGCAAAAAATTTTAGGGGGCGCGGCAAAATCCCGACCCCAACCCGGGAAAACGCGGGTTTTCTCCTCGCGGCTGCGGTGCCCTGCATATAAGCGGAAGCGGTTGGTGGGGGGGGGGCATTTCATCCCGCGCTTTCTCCCACCAACCACCTCTCCTCTCCCCCCGGGCGCCGCCACCGGCCGCCGCCCAAGATTCCGGCGACAGCAGCCGGCAGAAGCACGCCGGAAGGCCGCCACGCGCAGGAGGCATCCCCTTCCTTCCCCCCTGCGTCGGCGGGCCGCCGGATTTGCATATCTGCGGCACTTCATCGCGGGCCGCCGGATTTGGCTTTTTTCCGGCCACCGGTTGCTGCCCCAGGCGATGGAGTGGTCGGGGAGCCTCTCCCGCAACCCAGGCAAGGGCGCATCGCCGCATGCAGGCACGGGTTCGTCCGCCCGCCGCTGCCGAAGGTTTGCGGGCATGGACTTGTCCAGCCATTCACCGGGCTCGGCGCTCGCGCAGCGTCTTTGTGGCCTGCCGATGCCGCTCATAGAGTGCGACGACTGCCCGCGCCAAGTGCTGCGGCTCACTTCGGGCACGCCGAAGCACCCCGGATGGGTGTTCTACAAGTGCGAAAACGACGGGGTACGTGCACTTGCGGTACCTCGTTCCATAGCTCATTCTTTAGTTCAATTGCGGTAGCTCACTTCGAGCTTGCTCAATGTTTTGTGTAGGACGATGGATGCTCATTTTGGTTTTGGGAAGGCCAATATATTGATTTGTTGATAGAAAGAAACTTAATAGATGTTAGTGCACTCCTTAATACAATAGAAAGAAATCTAAGTTTTCCGGGCCGGGAGGAGCTGCGCCGGATAAGAACATGCAGAAGCCGACCCGTAAAAAAGCATATTCGACGAATATGCTTTTTTACGTGTCCATTATACGGGGTTTGCATCTGTGTCAGCCCGCGCCGGCCCGCAAAAGCGGTTTTGCGTGAACTGCAAACGCATTTTGCGAGCCGGCGGGATGCAGGGTCTGCTAGAGTTGCTCTTACAGAAGTACCACATCCAGTATGTAAGCACCAATTGCAAACCACGCATCTATTATTCGAACCTTCTTGTCGTTTTTGTTGTTATGCTTCCAAATTATATTCACGATTTGCATAGCATCCTGGCAGAAGAATTTGAGGCTTTTTTGGTTTGATTCTGACTTGTGGTAGTTATTCTGATCGGTGGCTTTGCACTAGGTTGGCTTTAAGAATACAGAGATACCGAGACATAGTTGATAACATGTTTTTATGGTCCCAATCGACTGAGAATTTTTTTTACATCTCGAAGGCCGACAAACACGACTGAGAATTTTTTTGTGGTCCCAATCGACTAGGATTTTCTAGCCACGTATCTTTTGACAAGTTAACCTGAGATCTATTTCAATATATAATAGATATTCATTCATTCTGAAATGCGAATGTAGTTTTACATAATGTTCATTTAATTTACAAAACATTTACCTTTTTAAAAGAGGTGTCCATGTAATTTTATTAAGTATTTGGACATTTATATAAAAATGCTCATGCAGTTTCAAAAAAGTATTCACGGCTTTTGTAACTTTAAAAAATATTCATTCATTTTGAAAATTGTTCAACCTTTTAGAAAATGTTCATGCAGTATGTCATAAATGATCATGTAATTTTAAAATATGGTCACACCTTTAAATGTACGTGAATTCCAAAAAATGTTCAGTATATATTAGAATTCAAAAAATAAAAATAAAAAATATTTAGAAAATGGGAAATAGATACAAAAGTGAAATCAGAAAAGGTGAAAATAAAACCAAATGAGAAAAAGAGATAAACATTGTGAAGACAAAATACCCAAAAACAGTGAATGTGACTTAAATGGCCTAGGCCCACTAAGCGAAATAGGGGGCCATTGTATGCTATAAGATGCACGTAAAAAGATGCATATTTTCCCTCACGTTAGGGTTCCTCTCCTCTCAGTGGCGACTCCCAGCCGCCGTAGAGATTCTCCTTCCCTACCCCAGCCTCGATCGTGATCTCCTGACTCGGATCGATCAAGGGGCGGTCCCTGGACTGCTGCCCGGTCTTGGTTAGGGATTCGTTGAGAGGAAGGGAGTCTAGGGTGTCGACAACAAGCCCAGTGGAGAGTTCTTCGGGCTAGGGAACGAACATGGCGAGCGAAGCTTCTGGATCGGGCACACACGAGGATCTGGAGGCGATGATGAAGGACTTGGGTCTCTCGGAGGAGGACCTAGATGATGTTGTTGTGGATCAGAAAGCGGTACTGCCGGAGGCAATGCGGTGGATGGCAATTGCTAGGGTTCACAATGAAAAGCCCTATAGCCAATTTTGGTTCTACAAGAACATGAGGGCTGCGTGGGATCTGGCGCAGAAGGTGAACATTCGGCCACTCGAGGACAATTTATATACCCTGCAGTTCTCTTGCCTCGGTCATTGGGAGCGTGTGATGGAGGATGGTCCGTGGGCTTTCCGCGGAGATGCAGTGATCCTGGCGGAATATGACGGATTCACCAAGCCGTCAATGATCAAACTAGACAAGTTGGCTATATGGGCACAGATTCATGATTTTTCAGATGGCTATGTTTCGCAGATACCAGCGTTGGCAGCAAAGATTGGTGATCTGGTGTATGCGGAGCCAGCATCCCATGATTTTGAGGAAAACTTTTTCAGGGTTCGAGTCAACATAGATGTCAATAAACCACTGAAGAATGCGGCCTCGCTCAAGATAGATGACAAAAGGCTCCTCTTCCGTGTCAAATATGAACGCCTGCCAGACTGGTGTGCAGTATGCGGTAGGCTTGGTCATCTATACAAAGAACACGGGGATGGAGTTCACCCCCCATCGGCGCTCGTTTTCAAGAACCTGAAAGCCACCTGGTTCCATGGTGCGGGTCCTGGTCCAGGGGGGCGAAGAACAAAAGAAGCACTACAGGAAATCGACGGGCTGCTGCAACCGATGTCAGATCGGATTTCTCCGCGGGCCAAGATGCTTCAATGGCTGAGGCAGATTAGAACAGGAAGAGGACCCAAGCATCAGTCCTGTCAACAGGCGTGCATACTACTGCGCCCCCGGCTCACCCGGGCGACGGGATTCTGCTGCTCACGGCGCCACAGACACCCGTGAGCCCACCCCCCAAGCAGGAACAGAAAGAGGGCAAAGACAGTTACACCGGACCAGAACAACCAAGGCAAGGGAAATAGTGGCAAGGACAACAAGAACCCAGATGCAACATCGGCGGGCTCCCGGATGGAGCACCGCCGGGCGCAATGAGTATCCTATGTTGGAACTGCCGAGGTGCAGGCAAAGCCGCGACAGTTCAGGAGCTTCATGAGTTAGCGAGGAAATTTGCCCCTACCCTACGTTCAGGGCCGGTCCTGGGGTTTTAGGGGCCCGGGGCAAATCTAAATGTCGGGGCCCCTTAGAGTATGTCGCCGGGATCAACTTTATGGTCATTTCCCTTTCTTTTTGTACAATTTAGGGTTATAACCTTGCACCCGGTGCGGCACATAATTATTTACAAGAATGAGGAGGTACGATTTGAAGTGCTATCAAATACATGACGTGTTTCCAAAAATAAGTGTTACCATATTATGCAAAAATCATAAATTGGTTAACGAGTGTTTGCATCTCTGCGCTACAAAAACATATCCTATCCAATCAGTTTAATCGTAGAAGCATATGTACATTACAATTAGCACCCAAGGTAGTGACTCGCATATCCTATCCAATCAGTTTAATCGTAGAAGCATATGTACATTACAATTAGCACCCAAGGTAGTGACTCTTAGACATGGTATGTAATTGGCTTTTCTATATGTTTTCTGCAAGCATCACACAGGGTCCATAAATTAGATATATCCTTAGTAATTGAAAAGTACTCAATAAATCTTATTAAAAATGAAGTCGCAAAAAAAATGAAATCAATAATATGCATCGCTAGCAAAACCCAGTCAATCAATTATCAATGCCCTATTATACCGATGAAGCTAGACGAAATATTGATTATTGTTTATAATCTATTTTTGATTATCATAGTAAAGTCTCTAGGGTAGGTACCTTCCAAAAAATCAGCTTCTAGTCTCTCGGCGTAGGGATCGGTGATGGGGCATTTCCAGATCTCTGGCTGAAGTTTCACCGGCCATATGTGCGCTGGGTCATCCGCCGTTGTTCTTGCGGTGACGGCGTGGCGACGACTACCGATCCAGCGAGGGCGTGGCTTGACCCGTGAGGCGATAAGGCAAAAACGCATCCGCGGAAGCCGCCGCCATCGTGCCTCGTGGGTGAGGTCGTAACAGATGCGTCGCTCTATGCGCCATCGCTCCCGCTTTCTAAACTAGGCCGTGTGATTTTAGCTTCTGTACGCAGTATCTTGGACCTGCATGGTCGCTTATTTTTCTTTCAGTGCACATAGCAGCAGGCCAACGTATAACACACATAAGAACACATCCCTTATTGGGGGGCCCCTTCGTTCCGGGGGCCCGGGGCGGCCGCCCCCCCCGCCCCCCCCCCCCCCCCCCCCCCCCCCCCCCCCCCCCCTCAGGGCCGGGCCTGCCTACGTTGTATCGTAGAAACACAGCTTGATAGAGCACGGGTAGAGAGTTTGGCTAGTAGTCTTGGTTTTGATAATGCATATGCTGTTAGTAGTCAGGGTCGGAGTGGTGGACTTGGAATTTTCTGAAATAATCCAATAAACATAGAGATTTTGGGCTACTCAGTTTATCACATTGATTGTTCTCTCACCGATCCAGGTCAGGACCCGTGGAGGGCTACTGTTTTTTATGGAGAGGCCCAAACACACCTGAGATATCATACTTGGGATATAATGAAAGGGATAGCTAGTTTAAGCGATCTACCTTGGGTCTGTATCGGCGATTTCAACGAAGTGCTTCGTCTAGAAGAACAAGAAGGTATTGGAGAGAGGAGTAGTGCACAAATCCAAGGTTTCAGGGAGGCAGTGGATGTTTGCATGTTGGCGGACTTGGGCTATCAGGGTAATTTTTGGACGTTTGAGAAGAAGGTCTCGGGAGGGAGCTATACTAGAGTACGCCTGGATAGAGCACTCGCGACGAGTGCATGGGCGTTGATGTTTCCCACAGCTACGGTTTTGCTCTTACGGCGGCGACCTCGGACCATGCCCCAATTCTATTGAAAATTCAGGATGGTGAGTCTCGTCCATCGGCAAAACCTCCCTTCGGGTATGAGGTTATGTGGGAGACGCATGAAACATGGCAGGATAAATTCTCACAGTGCTGGAGCGAGGGACAACCGATTGTGAATTTGGAAGAGTTGCAAGTAAAGCTGCGATGTATTTCTGACAGCCTTGGTAATTGGAATAGGAATACTTTTGGAAGTGTCCGCAAAGAAATAAAGAACCTGTCAGCTGAACTAGAGCGACTGAGAGGAGACCCGATGAGGATCGGACCGTCCCATACAGAACTTAAGATCAATGAAAAGCTCGTTGAGCTCTACCATAGGGAAGCACTGATGTGGCGTCAAAGGTCTAGGCTTGAGTGGCTCGCATCAGGTGACAAGAATACAAAATTTTTTCATATGAGGGCTTCGATGAGGAGAAAGAAGAACATGATTAAAGCCCTTGAGAATGCACTTGGGGTGAACATTAGTGATCCGGCTGAATTGAGAACACTCGTGACTGATTTTTACAAGTCTCTATATACATCTGCGGGTGTAAGTAATGTGGATCAAGTCCTCCAACATGTTCCTACAAAGGTCACCCAAAGCATGAACGAGGCGCTGGTTTCCCCTTATACCCGAGAGGAAGTTAAAATAGCACTCTTTCAGATGGCACCGACTAAGGCGCCTGGGCCCGATGGTTTTCCTGCACAATTCTATCAGCGGCACTGGGATATCTGTGGAGAGGAGGTCACGAGAGCAGTCCTGAGAATCATAAGGGGAGAGGAAAGTGCGGCATGTGTTAATGACACGGTACTGGTGCTAATCCCAAAGGTGATGAACCCTACCCTCTTATCTCAGTTTCGCCCCATTAGCCTATGTAATGTCATCTATAAGATCGTGTCCAAGGTTATAGCAAATAGGTTGAAAGTGATCCTGCCAGAGATCATTTCAAAAGAGCAACCAGCATTTGTCCCGGGCCATCTCTTCACAGATAATATTATTTGTGCTTACGAGTGCATGCATTTCATGAAGAGGAGTAAGGCCAAATCAAATAGTCATTATGCGCTCAAGCTTGATATGATGAAAGCTTATGACAAGTTAGAATGGTCTTATCTTCGGGAGATTATGATCAAGCTTCGTTTTATGCAGCAGTGGGTGGACATTATAATGGATATGATCAGCTCAGTTTCTTTCTCGGTTTCTTTTAATGGAGAGAAGTTGGAAGCTTTTACACCTTCATGTGGTATTCTACAGGGAGATCCGATTTCCCCTTATCTATTCTTGATTGCAGAAGAGGGCCTCTCGTGCCTCCTAAAACACAGTTCTCAGTCGTCTTTGCTCAGTGGGATTAAGGTGGCTCCGACAGCTCCGGCTGTGAACCATCTCCTGTTTGCGGATGATAGCCTGCTGCTTTTCAAGGCTAGTAGTGAGGGGGCGACGTCAGTGTCAAACCTATTGAATATCTATTGTGATGCATCAGGCCAGAGAGTCAATCGCAGTAAGTCATCTATTTTTTCAGCAAGGGGTGCCCACAACAGAGGAGAGATAGTATCAAGCACATCCTCAACGTTCAGAATGAGACCCTCAGTGATCGCTATTTGGGAATGCCAACTGATGTTGGTCAATCAAAAATGGGAACCTTCCGCTATCTTCGAGATCGTGTTTGGGAGAAGGTGAAGGGGTGGATGCAAAAACTCTTGTCTTATGCGAGGAAGGAGATTTTGATCAAAGTAGTGGCACAAGCACTCCCGGTCTTCTCCATGGCTTGTTTCAGACTACCCAGAGGACTATGTTACAATATCATATCGATCATCCGGCAATTTTGATGGGGTAGTAAGGCGGGGAGGCGCAAGCCCAGTTGGGTGGCTTGGGATGACATGGTTAGACCGAAACATCTTGGGGGTTTGGGCTTCAGAGACATGGAAATTTTCAATCTAGCACTACTCGCCAGGCAAGCTTGGAGAATCTTGAGCGACCCATCTTCTCTTAGTGCGAGGATTTTGAAGGCAGCTTACTTTCCAGAGACTTCCTTGCTTGATGCAGAATTAGGGAGTAAGCCCTTGCAAATTTGGCGGGCAGTCTTAGATGGATGAGACATGTTGAAGCAGGGAATTATAAGGAGAATTGGCAATGGACAGACTACAGAAATATGGAGACACAACTGGCTACCGTGCCCGAGTATGTTGAGACGGATAGCGTTTTTGGTTAATAACCCACCAGAGCTTGTGGCGGATCTGATAATCCCAGCTACAGCATCTTGGAACGAGCCGTTGGTACGCCAGGTATTTTTTCCTATCGATGTTGAAGCAATTTTGTGGATCCCCCTGTGTACCAGAAACATCGATGACTTCTGGTCGTGGAGTGCTGACAATCGAGGCATGTTCACTGTCAAATCAGCCTACAAGATGATACTTCACACCAAAATCTCAAGGGAGAATTGGTTAGAGGAGGCCGAGGGCGCGTCGGGCGATAACAGGGAGACAAATGACTGGTCGAAGCTTTGGAAGATTGATGTTCCATCAAAACTGAAAATGTTCTTGTGGCGGCTGGCTAGATCATCGATGCCAACTGCGGATCTTCTTCATCATCGGAACATGGCTACATCGGTGGCATGCAGGTTATGCGGCGCAAGAGATTCTTGGCGACATGCACTTATAAATTTCTCGATGGCTCGGAGTGTGTGGGCGTTAGCTGATGAAGAAATTGTGGAGGTGATGTGTCAGAATGAAAGCGACAACGCGAAGGACTGGATCTTCCAAATGAACAGCAAATTATCGCATGACCAGCTAGTTCGCATGGTGATCACGTTATGGGCTATATGGGGAGCGAGAAGGAAAGCAGTTTATGAGGACATCTTTCAAAGCCCAATGTCAACACACTTATATATTCAGTCCTATTAGAGTGATCTCCAAGTTTTAAAGAAGCCACACATCCAGCATTCACAGGCCAGACCGGCGAGGCCGTCCAACTGGATCCAACCGCCGGAAAATTTGATGAAGGTAAATGTAGATGCTGCGGTGAGGGGACGTCGAGGAGTCGGTTCAGTGGCAGCGATATGCAGGAACAGGCAAGGACTCTATATATCTAGGTGCTTCATCCGTGGTATTCAGAGGTATAGTTGATCCCACGACTCTGGAAGCTCTAGCAGTGAGGGAGGCCATGGCATTGGCGGAGGATCTAAACCTACAAGCTATTCATGTGGCTTCGGATTGCTCAGTGGTGATAGATGACATCAAGAGGAGAAGTGGGGCTGGCTATGGGGCTATTATACATGAAATACTAGAGTACTCTACTAGTTTCACTTTGTGTAATTTTGTTCATGAATTTAGAAGCTCGAATGTCGAAACTCACAATCTAGCAAAGCATGCACTAAAATTGGGGCTTGGTCGCCATGTTTGGTTGGGCCACCCTGGGGATCTTCATTTCGTCCATGTAAATTGTGTGACGGATCAATAAAGCTTTGCTGATTGTCTAAAAAAAACGTAAAAAGATGTAAAAAAAACAGTTGCGCTGCTCATTCTCAAAGAAATAAAACTGAAAATAACAGTTGTGCGGCTTACTCGTGATAAGAGAGAGGAGCCCTAGTTGACACTCTGTGTGTCAAAATGCCGGACAAACACACATATCCCATAGGGCCGTACCATATTGGTGCTACCTACAGTAGGTAATTTAAGGTTTTCTCTTTTTTTTGCCTGCTTGTAATTTTTCTAGCTACCCGGCTACACTAGAAAAAGGTTTAACAAATGTTGAAGTGATTTTAAGAAATGGCCATGAAACTAAAAATATGTCAAATTTAAAATGTTCTCCAATCTAAAATTTGACCATGGAGTTTAAAATATTCATGTTTTACAGAAGTCCTTAAATTTACTAAATTTTATCTAATTTACGTCATATTTTGAATTTAAAAAACAAAATATTCTGAAATATAAGAGCATTTAGATCTTATATTTCTTTATGGAGGGGGTATTTGTGTATATATTTCATTTTTGTAGAGCATGTAAGGGACATACGAGTGGATATCGCCGGCTATCTGCAAAAAAAAACCTACCAACAAGAGCATCGGGCCTGGACTAGAGCTTGTTCACTTGCCTTCGGCGAACGAGTGTAAATTATGAATCAAGATTCTTCTTTGTGAGCTTGTTAAAATCTATCATTTTAATATACTCAATGATGTTATGGTGCCTATATGATCATGGTATGAGCCCGTAGCAATGCATGGACTTTCTACTAGTACCCATAAACAACGAATGTGACTTAAATGGACTCGGCCAACTAAGAGAACTAGTGGGCCATTGTATGCTATAAGAGGCTATAGGATATAGCAGATGCTCAAAAGAAGATGCTAATAAAGGCAGTTGCGCTGCTCATTCTCAAAAAAATAAAATAACAGTTGTGCGGCTTAGTCATGATAAGAGAGGGGAGCCCTATTTGACGCTCTGTGTGTCAAAATGCCAGGCAAACCCACATATCCCATAGGGCCGTCCCATGTTGGTGCTACATACCGTAGGTAATTTAAGGGTTTTTTGTGTACTTTTATTTTTTCTAGCTAGCTGGCTACACTAGAAAAAGGTTTAACAAAAGATGAACAGATTTTAAGAAATGACCATGAAAACTAAACAAATATAAATTTATAAATGTTCTAGAATCTAAAATTTGATCATGAAGTTTACAAATGTTCATGTTTTAAAGAACTCCTTAAAATTTACAAAAACATTTTCTAATTTAAATAATATTACTGAATTTTAAAAAATGGTATCAAAATTTTAAAAAGGATTGCATAAATTCAAATTTTTAAAATAAATAAATCACTGAATAAAACATAAAAAGGGAAAAGGGAAAAAGAATAAATAAAATAAAAGTCCAGATGAAAACCAGTGGAGAAGAATAGAAATAAAAATGCCCAACATGAAGAACCAGTAAAAACCGCTCGTCCTATTGGGCCTGTCCAACCTACTTGGCCCTTGTGCTAATCGGCAATAATTTGACACAATATGGTTCAAATGGTAAATCACACAAGAAATATAGCCATCTAGAAAAACATAAGAAAGAGATAGTTTTTGCACATAGACACCAAAGTTTTAGTTACCCAAGTCACGTACTTTTTTTTCCGTTTCCAAGGAGGCACGGCCGTGCCTCTGACGAAAGCACAACCATGTCTCTCGCGAAAGCAAAACCGTGTCTCTCGCAAAAGCAAAACCGTGCCTCTCGCGAAAGAAAAAAAAACCAGAAAATGTGTTTTTTCCGTTTCCGATAGGCACGGCTGTGCCTCTCATGAAAGCACAAATGTGCCTCTCGCGAAAGCAAAACCGTGCCTCTCTCGGAATGAAAGAAAAACATAAAACGTGTTTTTTTCGTTTCCGAGAGGCACAGGCGTGCCTCTCGTGAAAGCACAATTGTGCCTCTCTCAAAAGCAAAACCGTACCTCTCGCGGAAGGAAAAAACAGAAAATACATTTCTTTTTCTGTTTCCGAGAGTCACGGCCATGACTCGCGAAAGCAAAATCATGCCTCTCGCGGAAGCAAAACCATAACTCTCGCGAAATAAATAAAAACATGTTTTTTCGTGCAATTTTTTTTAAAAAAATTGTTCCAAAAGTTAATGAAGACCGATGGAAAAACCAAAACGTTGAAAAAGACCGAAAAAATATTTTAAAAGCCGAAAGTGCGTACGGAAAAATAAAAAATCGCAAAGAGCGCCCAGAGCGCGACACGTGGCGGGCGGCCGAGAGCGCGCCAAGTGACGCTGATCGTTGTGAGCCTCCCGAAGAAGCGCTCATTAACTAGTTGCTCTCCCTAAAGTAGTACAATCCAATCCAGTGCTGAATTCAAGAGAGGGCGACAGAGATGATTAATCCAATGGGCCAGCGATATATGAGTCAGGCGCGCGAACAAACACTGACCGGCCAAATCATATCGTCATTCACATGCGAGTTGGCGGTCGCCGACCCCTACTGCTATGGCTACAAGGTCCTCGGTGTTGGGGCGGCCTCGGCAGGAGCTCCGGTGCATGTTGCGTGAGCCCGCCGCCGACGTGGTGGTATGTGAGGAATGATGGATGAGGAAAGCAAAGAGAAATGGTGGTACATAGTACCTAAGTTCAACACAGGTCTTAATTAAACTAAAACATAATAAACTCGAAATTGGCTCATCGCCCGTGGCCGCCGTCGTCTTCAAGAGCCGCCGTCCTACTCGTCGTCGTCGCTGATGAGGTCAACATAGGGAGGTGGCTGACAAAGGTGTGCTGGCGGCCCTGCCAGACCAGATGCGCCGGCGGCGCCTGCACCACCTCCTCCCGTGGCTCCTGCTCCTGCTCTGGTGACCACGGTGACATGGCTGACCATGGGCCAATGCCCACCAAGTCGGTCATCTCCGGCGCCGTGCACGACCAGCTCCACCGCTGGACCACCAGACGCGGGTTCCACATGGCGACGAGCGGCTCCTCCACGACCTCCTCCTGCTGCACCTCCTCTGGGGGAGTCCTGGATTAGGGGGTGTTCGGGCAGCCGGACTATACCTTCGGCCGGACTCCAGGACTATGAAGATACAAGATTGAAGATTTCGTCCCGTGTCCGGATGGGACTTTCCTTGGCGTGGAAGGCAAGCTTGGCGATGTGGATATTCAAGATCTCCTACCATTGTAACCGACTCTGTGTAACCCTAACCCTATCCGGTGTCTATATAAACCGGAGTGTTGTAGTCCGTAGGACATCAACTCCATATACAACAATCATACCATAGGCTAGCTTCTAGGGTTTAGCCTCCTTGATCTCGTGGTAGATCTACTCTTGTACTACCCATATCATCAATATTAATCAAGCAGGAGTAGGGTATTACCTCCATCAAGAGGGCCCGAACCTGGGTAAAAACATCGTGTCCCTTGTCTCCTGTTACCATCCGGCCTTGACGCACAGTTCGGGACCCCCTACCCGAGATCCGCCGGTTTTGACACTGACATTGGTGCTTTCATTGAGAGTTCCTCTGTGTCGTCGCCTTTAGGCCCGATGGCTCCCTTGATCATCAACAACGATGAGGTCCAGGGTGAGACTTTTCTCCCTGGACGGATCTTCGTCTTCAGCGGCTTCGCACTGCGGGCCAATTCGCTTGGCCACCTGGAGCAGATCGAAAGCTACGCCCCTGGCCATCAAGTCAGGTTTGGAAGCTTAAACTACACGGCTGACATCCGCGGAGACTTGATCTTCGACGGGTTCGAGCCACAGCCAAGCGCGCCGCACTATCTCGAGGGGCATGATCTAGCTCTGCCTCCGGACAGTGTCCTGGAGGCCGCGCACGCACCGGTTCCGACCCCTAACTCGGAGCCTATTGCGCCAATCGAGGATGAGCGGTTGGACGTCACCTCGGGGGCTGCGATCTCAAAGGCGATCGAGCCGAACACCAGCCCCGCACTCTGCATGACCCGTGACTCTGAGGATCCGGACTCCTCCCCAGACTTCGAACCCCCCGCGCCCCTGCCAATCGAATCCGACTGGGCGCCGATAATGGAGTTCACCGCCGCGGACATCTTTCAGCACTCGCCTTTTGGCGACATCCTGAATTCTCTCAAGTCTCTCTCTTTATCAGGAGAGCCCTGGCCGGATTACGGTCAGCGAGGATGGGATACGGACGATGAAGAAGTTCAAAGCCCACCCACCACCCACTTTGTAGCCACTGTCGACGATTTAACCGACATGCTTGACTTCGGCTCCGAAGACATCGACGGTATGGACGACGATGTAGGAGACGAACAGGAACCAGCACATGTAGGGCGCTGGAAGGCCACCTCGTCATATGACATATCTATGGTGGATACTCCAAAAGATGGAGATGGCGATGGAACAGCGGGGGATGACACCTCCAAGAAACAGCCAAAGCGTCGGCGTCAGCGGCGCCGCTCTAAATCCCGCCAAAGCAAAAACGGTGATTCCGGCACGGGAGATTATACTACCCCAGATAGCGCTGAAGAACACCCACCCCAGCAAGATTCGGCACAGGAAGATGGAGAAGCTAGCCCTCATGAGAGAGCGGCAGACCGAGAGGTCGAGGATGATAACTATATGCCTCCCTCCGAAGACGAGGCAAGCCTCGATGACGACGAATTCGTCGTACCATCAGACCCCGCCGAACAAGAGCGTTTCAAACGCAGGCTTTTAGCCACGGCAAGCAGCCTCGAGAAAAAGCAGCAACAGCTTAGAGCTGACCAAGATTTGCTAGCTGACAGATGGACTGAAGTCCTTGCGGCCGAAGAGTATGAACTCGAACGCCCCTCCAAGAGTTACCCAAAGCGCAGGCCGCTACCCCGATCAGAGGAGGAAACACCTACATCACCAGCGCACGACATGACAGACCGGCCACCTCGCGGCCGCGACAGAGAGGCCTCTCGGCTCTCCACCCAAGCCATGTCCCAACGCCGCTCAACTAAGGCACGGGAAAATGCGCCAGACCTGCGAGACGTACTGGAGGATAAGGCAAGACAAACAAGATCGATCTACGGATTGCGCAGGCGCCCTACGGCACATGACGATGATCTTCACTCCGGATACAACAAATCCGGCCGGGCCGAACACAACAGATATAGCTCTTCCGAGCTGCGTCGTGATATAGCCCAGTAGAGAGGCGCCGCACACCCGCTATGCTTCACAGATGAAGTAATGGATCATAAAATCCCAGAGGGTTTCAAACCCGTAAACATCGAATCATACGATGGCACAACAGATCCGGCGGTATGGATCGAGGATTATCTCCTTCACATCCACATGGCACGTGGCGACGATCTACACACCATCAAATACCTCCCGCTCAAACTTAAAGGACCGGCCCGGCATTGGCTTAACAGCTTGCCAGCAGACTCAATCGGTTCTTGGGAGGACCTGGAAGCCGCATTCCTCGACAACTTCCAGGGCACTTACGTGCGACCACCGGATGCCGACGACTTAAGCCACATAATTCAGCAGCCAGAGGAATAGGCCAGGCAATTCTGGACACGGTTCCTAACAAAGAAAAACCAGATAGTCGACTGTCCGGACGCAGAGGCCCTAGCAGCCTTCAAGCATAACATCCGCGACGAGTGGCTTGCCCGGCACCTGGGACAGGAAAAGCCGAAATCTATGGCAGCCCTCACGACACTCATGACCCGCTTTTGCGCGGGAGAAGACAGCTGGCTAGCTCGCAGTAACAACTTATCAAAGAACCCTGGTAATTCGGATACCAAGGACGAAAGTGGCAGGACACGTCGGAATAAGAAAAAACGCCGCATTAACAGCGACAGCAATGAAGACACGGCAGTCAATGCCGGATTCAGAGGCTATAAATCCGGTCAGCGGAAAAAGCCATTCAAAAAGAATACTCAGGGCCCGCCCAGTTTGGACCGAATACTCGACCGCTTGTGCCAGATACATGGCACCCCCGAAAGGCCAGCCAATCACACTAACAGGGATTGTTGGGTGTTCAAGCAGGCAAGCAAGTTAAGAGCCGAAAACAAAGACAAGGGGCTGCACAGCGATGACGAGGAGGAGCCCAGGCTGCCAAACAACAATGGACAAAAGGGCTTTCCCCCACAAGTGCGGACGGTGAACATGATATACGCAACCCACATTCCCAAGAGGGAGCGGAAGCGTGCGCTACGGGACGTATACGCGATGGAGCCAGTCGCCCCAAAGTTCAACCCATGGTCCTCCTGCCCGATCACTTTTGATCGAAGGGACCATCCCACTAGCATCCGTCATGGCGGCTTCGCCGCATTGGTTCTCGACCCAATCATCGACGGATTTCATCTCACAAGAGTCCTCATGGACGGCGGCAGTAGCCTGAACCAGCTTTACCAGGATACAGTGCGGAAAATGGGCATAGATCCCTCAAGGATTAAGCCCACAAAAACGACCTTTAAAGGCGTTATACCAGGTGTAGAAGCCAACTGTACAGGCTCAGTAACAATTGACGTGGTCTTCGGATCCCCGGACAATTTCCGAAGCGAAGAGTTAATCTTCGATATAGTCCTGTTTCGTAGTGGCTATCACGCCCTGCTCGGACGAACCGCATTCGCAAAGTTCAATGCGGTGCCGCACTACGCATATCTCAAGCTCAAGATGCCAGGCCCTCGAGGAGTAATCGCGGTCAACGGAAACACCGAACGCTCCCTCCGTATGGAGGAGCACACGGCGGCTCTCGCAACGGAAGTACAAAGTAGCCTTCTTAGGCAATTCTCCAGTCCGGCCGTTAAAAAGCCAGACACTGCCAAGCGCGCCTGGAGTAACCCACAGCAGGACCGCCTGGCACGCTCTGAGCAAGCGTAGCAATGCAGCCCCAACCCCAGCTCTCGCGACATAGCGAAAGCAGTGCCTCGCGTACATAACTACGCCCTTGAAATACCATGGGCACAGGGGAAGGGGCACAATAACGGCACGCCCAAAATACAGCTTAAAACGTACTAGGGGCTGCCGGATTCTTTTTTTAATTTTTTTCTTACTTTCAGGACTCCATTTTCGGACGACTTGTTCGGCAATTCGACTGCCGCACAAACGATGCAAGATCCAGGGAGGCAGACAAGCCATGCCGCATTATGGAACTCCCAGGTGGTCTCTGTTACGAGCAGTATACCTGTTTTGAATACAATTTCGCGGCCTGCCCCTGGTCAGGACATGTTCAATAGTCCAATATCTTTTTGCTTATCGCACTATTTGTATCGTTCGGCTTTGATAAATAGCCTCTCTATAAACAATGCATAGCTTTTTGTCTATTTTTTGAATTATCCTCTTTTCACATATATGTTTATTAAATGACATGATTGCACCCGTACACCATGGTACGGCAAACACGCCAGGGGCTTCAGTACCCCTCATTATGGTGTGAGAAGTCTGTACACTTTCACAAGTGCGGCACCCTGAACTTATAGAACTATATGCATCGGCTCCGAATCATGATTTGGGTCAATAGTTGTGTTTGCCCGGCTCCTATGTTTTGGTGCCTTACGTTCCGCTATATCGGCTAAGGTAGCACTAGGAGAACCACTGCGATTGTGCCCCGGTTCAGCTGGGTTAAGCACCTCAGTGGAGAAAGCTAAAACTGACTGTCATGATGAGGCGAGAGACCTCTTGCTGTTCGAGAGGTTTTTCAAGTCCCTAAAGACTTATGCCGCTTCTTGCGAGGAGCTGGCTTTGTCCGGCCAAGGCGTGGATAGCGCCCCGAACTCGGTCTTCCGAACTAGGGGCTTCGCCGAAATTTAAAATTATAGAGTTCTATGGCTAAGTGAGAGTGTTCAAGCATTATAGTCCGATTGCCTGGTTCGTTGTGCTGAGCGCCTCCCTCGAAGGACCCAACTATGGGAAAAAGAGCGCTCAGGTTTATCCCGAACACCCCAGCACTAGTGGCATGTGGGCAGAAGCCGACGATTGGCCATCTCTCAATTTTTTGATAAACGGCCGCACAGAAAGTAATATTTTAAATTCAATAAGCATTGCTTAGCGCATATGAACAAGTTTTCAGCGCACAGGATAAACACGAGCGAGTTCATTCAAAAATCACATCCTTGGTACATTCATCCGCCACAAGGCGGGCACCTGCAAGAACATCCTTGTAGTAGTTCTCGGGCTTGTGATGCTCCTTCCCCGGCGGCGGCCCGTCCTTCACAAGCTTCTCACCGTCCAGCTTACCCCAGTGCACCTTTGCACAGGCAAGGGCCCGACGGGCACCTTCGATGCAGATGGAGCGCTTGATGACCTCGAGCCTCGGACAGGCCTCCACCAGCCGCCGCACCAGCCCGAAATAGCTCCCAGGCAGGGCCTCTCCGGACCACAGCCGAACTATCAAGCCCTTCATGGCCTGTTCGGCCGCCTTGTGGAGCTCGACCAGCTATTTCAGCTGGTCGCTCAAGGGCACAGGGTGTCCGGCCTCAGAATACTGAGACCAGAACACCTTCTCCGTCGAGCTGCCCTCTTCAGCTCGATAGAATGCGGCGGCGTCGAATACGCTGCAGGGAAGATCTGCGAATGCCCCTGGAGAGCTCCGGATTCGGATAAGTAACAAGTAGTTTACTTTTATATTTTTGCTTTGCATAAAGAATGCCTTACCCGCTGCTATCTTCCTCATCTCCTCCAACTCTTGGAGGGCCTTTTGGGCTTCGGCCTTGGCAGACTTGGCAGTCTCAAGGGCCGTCGCGAGCTCGGATGCTTGCGCCTTTGACTCAAGCTCCAAACTCTCATGTTTTTTCATGAGAGCCTGAAGCTCTTGCTGCACCTCGCCAACCTGAGTCCCAAGTCTGTCTCGCTCGGTGCGCTCCATGGCCGTTTTCTTTTCGGCCTCAGACATCGCCTGCTTAAGGGTCGCCACCTCAGTCGTGGCACCTACAATAAGCAGTACAATCCTGTTATTTTTTTTGCAATCACGCCTTTTTATAGGCACTTTTTCTGTAAGGTATTTCTTACCTTCTTTCTCCTCAAGCCGCCGCTTGGCAAGGCCGAGCTCTTGCTCGGTCCGCTCGATGTCCTGCTTCAGGACACCCACCTCCGCAGTTAGTGCGGCGGTGGATAGCAGTGAAGCCTGCATACGCATATTGACTCCTTTTTGTTAGACTCCTGCGAAATTTAATAGATCCTCTATTCGGCTTTTCTTTTCGAACGCCAAACAGAGCATCAGGGGCTATTGTCTATGCGGTAATATTTTTACATATTTTTACTTACCTCGAAGCCTGTTAGAAGGCTAGAGCAAGCTTCAGTCAGTCCGCTCTTGGCGGACCGAACCTTCTGGATCACCGTACTCATAATAGTACGGTGCCCCTCGTCGATGGAGGCGCTGTCAAGCACCTCCAGCAGATTGTCCGGCACCTCCGGTTGGACGGAGGCCGCCGGCTCAGAAGGCTTGCTCCTCTTGGAAGGAGTTCGCCTACCGCAGTCCGGAACTGTGGAAGATTCCGGCGCGGTGTCCGGCACAAAGCCGGACTTGGAGCGCTGGGGGGCCTTATCCCCTTCACTCCTGGATTCTGGGAGGTTGCCTTGCGGCTCCTCCGGGACCACCTCCTCCTGCCCCGGAGCTTGTCGCGACGCCACTTCGGCGTCGTCTGCAGTGCGGGGGGAGACAGCGAACGGAACTGAGTTCACGTCCGATGAGTCCAGGGAGCCGCCCGACAATTCGTTGAATTCGGCCCGGGGCGGGCTGCATAATTACGTTCGACATTAGGGGAAGTTGTGCAACAAAGGAACATCATGAGTTACTCTGATATCCGAACTTACGATTTTGCCGGACGCCTGGCCCTGTTTGGCCACTCCTCTTCGCCCTCTTCGGCGTCGGGGGAGTAGTCCGGCAGAGGGGTCTTCCTTTTCCTAGACCCCTCGGCCTCCCCCATTGGGGCGGCCTTCCTCTTCTATCCTCCCTCCGCTGGGGGGGAGTTTTCTTCTTCCTCCTCCTCGTTTTCACGGGAAGAGGGCGTCTCGGACTCGTGGATGAAGAGTCCAACACCACCACATTACGGGCACTCTTTCGAGTCCCCGTGGTCTTCTTCTTCTTGGCCTTCTTCTCCGGCACCACATAAGGCGCCGGAACCAGCAGCTTCACTAGTAGAGCTGGGGCTGGGTCTTCGGGCAGCGGAGCCGGACAGTTAATCGGTCCGGATATCGCCCGCCAAGCCTGTCAAAGGTAAGGGAGTTTAGATCCTGCATAGAGTCAAAACTATGAAAAAAGCTTAACATCATGTAAAAGGTGAAGATAGCTTACCTCGCTAGCGTGACGCTGCAAGCTGTATCCGCGGTCCTTGGAAGCGAATGCGGGAGCCTCGACGCCCTTGAATAGCACCTTCCAGGGATCTTCGTACGTCGTGTCGAAGAGCCTACTAAGGGTTTGGTGCTGCGCCGGGTCGAACTCCCACAGATTAAAATCCCGTTGTTGGCACGGGAGGATCCGGCGGACGAGCATAACCTGGATTACATTAACAAGCTGGATTGGCTTGTTCACCAAGGACTGGATGCATGTTTGCAATCCGGTCACCTCTTTTTCGTCACCCCACGACAGGCCTATCTCTTTCCAGGACATAAGCCGCGAGGGGGTCCGGATCGGAACTCGGCGGCTGCGATCCATTTCGGATAGCGTGGCTCGGTGATGTAAAACCACTCGGATTGCCACCCCTTTAGGGTCTCCACAAAAGAGCCCTCGAACCATAGGGCGTTGGCCATCTTGCCCGCCATGGCGCCTCTGCACTCCGCCTGGCTGCCGCGCACCACCTTGGACTTGACGTTGAAGGTCTTGAGCCAGAGGCCGAAATGAGGGCGGACGCGGAGGAAAGCCTCGCACACGATGATAAACGCCAAGATGTTGAGGATGAAGTTCGGGGCCAGATCGTGGAAATCCAGGCCGTAGTAGAACATGAGCCCCCGGAAAAATGGGTGGAGTGGAAAACCCAGTCCGCGGAGGAAGTGGGGAAGAAATACTACCCTCTCATGGGGCCTTGGGGTGGGGAGAAGCTGCCCCTTTTCGGTAAGCCGGTGCGTGATGTCCTTAGACAGGTATCCGGCCTTCCTTAGCTTCTTGATTTGGCCCTCCGTGGCGGAGGAGACCATCCACTTGCCTCCCGCTCCGGACATTGCTGGAGAAGGTTGAGGTGGGAAGTGCGGGCTTGGGCGCTGGAGCTCGAGCGCGCAGGAGATGGATAGGCAAAGGAGGAAGAAGGCGTAGGTAAAAAGGTGGATCCTTATCCCCTTATATGGGTGGATGCGGTTGTGCGTCCCCACCAGCCTAGTAAAACTCGCTTGCGTCCCAAGCACCGTGATAAATGGCGCGGTTGGGTTACCCACGTCCGTATTGATGAGAATCCCGTAAAAGGGGGTACACGATCTCTGCTTTGACAAGACGTGCGAAGGAAACCGCCTCGCAAAACATGCTGAGGCGGAAAAGTAAAAACGATTCGAGTAAAGGACTTGGCCGTAGTGTGATGATGCACTGCAGAATACGTCAGCAGATTTGATTTGTGTTAATATTATTCTCTCTATGGCAATATGTGGAAACTTATTTTGCAGAGCCGGACACTACTCTTGGTGTTTACAATCTTCTATGAAGGACTTGGAGGAGGAACCTGTCGTGGTTCCGACTCTGACAGTGATGTAGGGGGGTGAGTATGGAGAGGCTAGATCCTAGCTATTGGGAAGTTGTTACACGCGAGGTTTACGAGTTCAGGCCCTTCTCGGAGGAAGTAATAGCCCTACGTCTCAGAGCCCAAAGGCGGTCGACTGGATTATGCGTGTATGGATTACAGGGGTGCGAACCCTCCATACTGAGGAGGGGGGTGGCTTATATAGAGTTCGCCGGCCCCCTCCTGCCCTCAGTAATGCAGGGTTTAAGGTACATTTAAGATTGGGCGTTACTGGTAACGCCTCTAATAAAGTGCTATAATGACCATGAAGACTACTTAACAGCTGACCGTTTGCCTACGGAGTGACTGTAGGTCTCCTGGCAGTCGAGTGATTAGCTTCATGGTCGAGTGGTAGCTTCTTGGTCGAGTGTCTTGAACTTGTCGAGTGGGGTACCTTCAAGTCGATTGATAGGTGATTTCTTCTAGGGATGTCCTTGGGTAGGGTTCTTTGGACGGGTCCGTGCCCCTACCCTAGGTACATAGCTTCATCATTAGCCCCCGAATGGATCGAGGTTAGAGTGGGGAAAGAGTTGGGGATCCTTTCCGGCTGGTTCTTTGGGGCTGTATGAGTGCCTCGTTTAGGGTCAGTTGTCACGGATGACGTCATCAACCTCTTTCAGTCGCCTTGATCCATTCCAGGCCTTTCGTCGAGTGAATATCTTTGCTTGCGACATGCTGAGTGTTGGTGCGAGCGGGATACTCTGTTTTTGGCAAGTGGTTCTGCGGCCCGTGGATCTCACGGGATTCGGATTTTGGGAAGCGCGCGGGACGGGAGCAGCCGCAGTAATCGGAAGTGATAAAGCGGAAACTCCTCGATCCTCGCGTCGCCTTTTTCGCCACGTGCTGCGCGCGCGTCTGCTGCGGGATTTGACTGGACTGCCTGGGCCTACCAGTCATCCACTCGGGAGCGGCCCCTTATAAGTTGCCGGCTCGGGGTTTCCAAGCCGTGCGCTTCTATTCTTCTTCCTTCTTCCTCTCTCCCTTCGCCAGCCCTCCCGTGACCTTCGGCCGTACCCTAGCGCCGTTAGCCCGTGTGAGACCTCGCCGATGACGATGGTGAAGGGCAAGACCACTGCTTTGGAGCGCGCGAAGAAGGTGGCGGCGGTGGGGAAAGGAAAGAGGTCTGCACGAGGCGGATCTTCCTCCCGGACCACCCTGCCCAAGGGTTGGATTCAGGGCGACTGGATGCCATCGGTGCTCCGGCAGGAAGATCTCGACGACATGGTCGAGGGAGGAGCCATTCCCCACGAGGCTGCGCGTCTCCCGGGGAGGGAGATCGAACCTCAACCCCGCGACGGTGAGTGCGTGCTCCTCGCCACCCACATCGACCGAGGGTTTTCTCTGCCTCCCCATCCATTCTTCCGGAGCTTCTTCAATTTCTTCGGAGCGCAGCTCCATCACTTTACCCCCAACTCCATAGTCTATCTTGCCGCGTTCATTTCCATGTGCGAGGCCTTCCTGGGTTGCCGTCCGCATTGGGGGCTTTTCAAGCATATTTTTACTTGCCGCTCTCAGTCGGTTAAAAAGGCCAAGTCGAGTGATGAGAAGACGCAAGTGATCCAGCTGTGCGGGGGCCTGGCGATCCAGACGAGGGGGAAGAGCTGTTTCCCCTCTATCACCTTCCCGGAGTCGGTCCGCGGCTGGCAGTCGACCTGGTTCTACTACCAGGACCAGGCGACCCCCAGACAGTCGACTGGTCTTCCTCCTTTTTCCCTCGACCGAGCCGAGAAGCCTGTCTCTCTGAAAGTCATGCCGGAGGAAAGGGCCCAAGTCAAGGTATTGGTGGGTCGAGTGGTTGAGCTTGTCCGTGAGGGGGTGACTGGGATGGACCTGTTAGAGGTCTTTCTTCAGAGGCGCATCCAACCGCTCCAGGCGCGAGACCACCCGATGTGGCTGTATTCTGGCCTTGACGACACCACTCGGATCCACCCGGAGGAGGTCACCGACGAGATGCTGGAGGGGTGGCTGTCAAGCATCACGGGGAACAAAGACAATCCCCAAGGAGCCAGAAGGGTAATTCCACTCGACAACTCATATGAAGTGGATCAGGTATGTCTTTGTGTCGGATATCTGGCCTTCTGTATTGGTCTTCTTTGGGTAAGTCGATTGACTTTCGTCCTGTCTGTTGTCTTCCAGGCGACCACCGAGATGTACTCGACGCCCAACGGGGCACAAGGGTCGACTGAGGAAGGTGAGGGGAGCGGAGGCGAGAGCGGGGACGACCAGGGCGAGTGGGAGTCCAACGGTGAGGGAGAGGAAGGCGACGACATCTTCTCCAGCGAAGAGGAGGAGGAGGCTGAACCCTCCCGCCCGGAGGGGCGATCCAAGCTCACCACGATCCAGCACAGGAACGTGGCAAGGCGACTGCTCCTGTTGGGCAGTCGTCGAAACGCCCTCGGACTTCTTCTCCTCCGCCGACCGGGAAGGCTCCCAAGCACCCACGAGCGACGCCATCCAAGCCGCCCAAGGCCTTGCCCAAGATGAAGATAGCTGTTCCCACCATTTCCGGGTAACAATAACACTTGCTTTCCTTTGTCGACTGTGGATGGATCCTTGGTCGATTCACTGGGCCAACTGACTAACTTTCGAGATTTGCAGTGGTGCAACTTCTGAGGTCTCCGTCAGGAACGACGACCAAGAGATGGAGGACGCTGTCACCTCCAACCCTGGTACGATCACTGACGTCCTGCTTTCGAGTCGACTGAAACTTTATCGCGACTCTGGTCGATTGAATGTTTTCCTTGCAGCTCCTCCTCATGTTATTGACCTCCCGGAAGACGACGACAACGAACCACTGAGGGTGAAGAGGAAGAAGAAGGCATTGGCTGGCAAGACTCCGCAATCCACTCCGGCGCCTGAGGCCGTAGTTCGGGACGATGGCGAACCCACTCGGGCTTCCATGACTTTCGCTGTTCCTCTGACGAGTGTGCGACCTTCAGCGTCGACTGCGGATCCGTCTTCGCTTTTTGCTGCGTACCCCGTCCCTGAGGACCAAGCGGCTGCTGCGAAGGAGGCTGTACGCCAGGATGGAATCATGATGGAACAGGTGAAAGTGGCTCGGGAGGCTTGCCAGGCGGCTTATGACGCAAGCTCGGCTCTTCAGAGCAATGTCCAGGTCAGTCGACTTCAACACTTGGTCTGTTTCGATATGTCCTTTGAAGAATCTCTTTTCCGAAGATCTTTAAGTTTGTACACCCACTGGGTGTATTTGCCAATTCTTGGACGAGTGGGGGCACGCTAAGTGCACCCACTGGGTGTAGTCCCCGAGACTACGGTGGACTGCTGGCAGTCGACTGTAGTCTTTAAATTGAGTCGTTGTAGTTGAGTTTCTTCGCTCTGTCTGATCGGGTCATGTCGAATGGAACGGTATCCTGTCGACTGCGGGCAGTCGACGTCTTTCTCTTTTTTTTTATTGTGGGGGCACGCTGAGTGCACCCACTGGGTGTAGTCCCCGAGGCTACTATCGAATGTTTCGCTTCGGCTGTAGTCTTAGAAACTCCATTATTGTCTCTTAGCTGCTCAGAAGCAACTTGTCTTGGACTCGACTTCAGGGGTCGGTCGGGTGGGATAGGAACCGGTGGGGGCACGCTAAGTGCACCCACTGGGTGTAGTCCCCGAGACTATGGTGGGCTGGTGGTAGTCGACCGTAGTCTTAGTATTTATTGCCTTTGTTGCTTCTTTTTTATTGAAATTGTAACTCCTCCCCTTTGACTTCAGAGATCTTGTGATCTTGGAACCCGCTTGGCTGACTTGGAGAAGCAGCAAATTCAAATGAACCTTGATCTGGAGCTGGCCAGGACAGAGCTGCAGAAGGTCAGAGACGGCGCCGCAGGTAAGATGCCTTTGTCGACTGGTTAGTTTTTAGGCTTGAGTATCTTTTCGCTTTCTCCGACTCAGTCATCATTTTTTGCAGAAAAACTGAAAGAAGCTCTGGCGAAGAAGGATCAGGACTTGGCTGCTGCCCGTAAGGAGGCTGATGACAAGACTGCTCTGGCCACACAGAAGCTGGCTTCGGTCGACCAATTGGAAAAAGAGAATACCAGGTTGCAGACCGCTCTGAATGAAGCCAACAGGTTGACTACAAATTGGAAGAAGGAGAACCTCCTCTTGGGCGAGAAGATGGAAGGCATCGCTCGTAGGAGGGACGACCTGGAGGGCTACTTGAGGAGTTTTGCCAAGAAGTTGTACATCAAGCTCGAAGGTGCACATTCAGTTCTGACTGTTTTTTTTGTGTCGACTCAGTTTTACGAAATTTGACTTATCCTTGGGTCGTGTATGCATAACTTTGCCAGAACTTTGAAGAGGAGACTGGGCGGATCGAAACAGGTTTGGATCCAATCAACTCTCCGGTGAAAGATGAAGCTGCCATGAACCTGCTCCGACTGGAATCTCGTGTTGACGGCGTCGTGGATTACTTGGCTCGACTGAAGGTTGCCATGACGCGGATCGACCCGATGCTTTGGCCAGAGTCTACGCTCCAGAATGATCTCGAGTCTCCGATGACTCGACTCAACGGGATCCCAGACCGAGTGCAGGAGTGGAAGAAGTCTTCAGCTCGGTGTGGCGCTGACGTGGCTCTGTTTTGGTCCGCGTCCATTGCAAGGAGGTGCGGGAGGATAAGCTGGCCGCCATCCAAGTCACCAACACGAGGAAGCACAACTTCCAGGACTTCATGGAGACATTTATTGCTGCTGCTACCCGTATCGTAGACGGGATCGACTTGGATGAGTTTGTCGCCCCTGCCAGTCCTCCTCCTCCTGAGGAATGAAAAAACTTGCCCCGGAATGCCGAGTGTATTTTGTAATCCGTTAAACTCTGCCTTAAATTTGCCTCGGAATGCCGAGTGGAAGAGTAACAGTTAAACTCTGCCGAGCTGGGGGCTCAAGTACTTTGATCTGAGGTCTCTGGGACCTTTTAGGCTTTATTTGAACTTGATTTGTCGTTGAATCTCTTTGTGGATGACCCGTCGAGTGGAATTTGGTCTTCACTCGAAATAACTTTGTGTCTGAGGTGCAGCTCCGAAGGAGAAGGTAGTAGTCGATCTACACCCTGTTACTGCGGAGTGGGACGGAGCGCACATTGTATTTGTGGCGAAGCTCTCCAGGAGGAGGTGGCAGTCGACCTGCCCCTCGTCGTCCTTGGGAAATGAGATGTGTTTCATACTTAGGCGAGCGCTGGGCTGCAGCTAAGCCTCCGAGCGGGAGGTTTGCTCTCGCTCGGTAGGATTTCAAACTTAGGCGAGTGCTGACTGCAGCTAAGTCTCTTCGCAGGAGAACTTAGGTGAGTGCTAGACTGCAGCTAAGCCCCCCGAGTGGGAGGTTTGCTCTCCACTCGGTACGATTTTTCAAACTTAGGCGAGTGCTGACTGCAGCTAAGTCTCTTTGTAGGAGAACTTAGGCGAGTGCTGGACTGCAGCTAAGCCCCCCGAGTGGGAGGTTTGCTCTCCACTCGGTAGGATTTTTCAAACTTAGGCGAGTGCTGACTGCAGCTAAGTCTCTTTGTAGGAGAACTTAGGCGAGTGCTGGACTGCAGCTAAGCCTCCGAGTGGGAGGTTTGCTCTCCACTCTGTAGGATTTTTTAAACTTAGGCGAGTGCTGACTGCAGCTAAGTCTCTTCGTAGGAGAACTTAGGCGAGTGCTGGACCGCAGCTAAGCCCCCGAGTGGGAGGTTTGCTCTCCACTCGGTAGGATTTTTCAAACTTAGGCGAGTGCTGACTGCAGCTAAGTCTCTTCGTAGAAGAACTTAGGCGAGTGCTGGACTGCAGCTAAGCCTCTGAGTGGGAGGTTTTCTCTCCACTCTGTAGGATTTTTCAAACTTAGGCGAGTGCTGACTGCAGCTAAGTATCTTCGTAGGAGAACTTAGGCAAGTGCTGGACTGCAGCTAAGCCCCCGAGTGGGAGGTTTGCTCTCCACTCGGTAGGATTTTTCAAACTTAGGCGAGTGCTGACTGCAGCTAAGTCTCTTCGTAGGAGAACTTAGGCGAGTGCTGGACTACGGCTAAGCCCCCGAGTGGGAGGTTTGCTCTCCACTCGGTAGGATTTTTCAAACTTAGGCGAGTGCTGACTGCATCTAAGTCTCTTCGTAGGAGAACTTAGGCGAGTGCTGGACTGCAGCTAAGCCCCCGAGTGGGAGGTTTGCTCTCCACTCGGTAGGATTTTTTTGAACTTAGGCGAAACAGATTCGCGGCTAAGTCACCCACTGGGGGTTTTTGTATGTTAAACAAAAGTGACAGCAATCATCGGAACACTCTTGGCTTTGATAAAAACGAACTGCGGAAGTTTCTCTTATTACATCTTTATAGGAAGGAACTTAAGTGTAAAAGTGGCGGAGCAGCTCCGCGTTCCAAGCTCGCGGCTCGTCGATCTGGCGATCAACATTGTAGAGGTGATACGCTCCGTTGTGGAGGACTCTGGTGATGATGAAGGGGCCTTCCCAAGTAGGAGCAAGCTTGTGTGGTTTCTGTTGATCCACTCGGAGGACCAAATCTCCTTCTTGGAAGGCTCGACTCTTCACATGCCGGGCATGGAATCGACGCAAGTCTTGCTGATAAATGGTCGATCTGATCATGGCCATCTCTCTTTCTTCTTCCAGGAGGTCTACTGCATCTTGCCGAGCCTGTTCTGCTTCATCTTCGGTGTAAAGCTCGACTCGGGGAGCGTTGTGAAGGAGATCACTTGGCAGAACGGCTTCGGCTCCATAAACAAGAAAGAATGGGGTTCTTCCAGTCGACCGGTTAGGGGTGGTCCTTAATCCCCACAGAACTGACGGAAGCTCGTCGACCCAGGCACCTACCGCGTGCTTGAGATCACACATTAGTTGAGGTTTTAGTCCTTTGAGGATCAGACCATTTGCTCTTTCAGCTTGTCCATTCGACTGGGGATGGGCGACTGATGCATAGTCGACTCGAGTGCCTTGAGAGGCGCAAAAGGCTCTGAACTGGTCTGAATCGAAGTTTGACCCATTGTTAGTGATGATGCTGTGAGGGACTCCATATCTGAATGTTAGTCCTCTGACGAAACTAATAGCAGTGCAAGCATCGAGGTTCTTGATGGGTTTAGCTTCAATCCATTTGGTAAACTTGTCGACTGCCACAAGCACATGGGTGAAACCGCTCCTGCCTGTTCTCAGAGGACCGACCATGTCCAGTCCCCAGACAGCAAAGGGCCAGATGAGTGGAATGGTCTTCAGGGCTGATGCGGGCTTGCGTGACATGTTGGAGTAGAACTGACACCCCTCACACTTGTCGACTATCTCCTTTGCCATCTCATTTTCTCTTGGCCAGTAAAATCCCGCTCGGTATGCTTTGGCCACAATGGTCCGAGAGGACGCATGGTGACCACAGGTCCCCGAGTGGATCTCATCAAGGATCATCTGACCTTCTTCCGGTGTTATGCACTTCTGACCGATTCCAGTCGCGCTTTCTCTGTACAACTGTCCTTTTATGACTGTGAAGGCCTTGGATCGACGGACGATCTGTCGAGCCTCTTCTTCGTCCTCCGGGAGTTCTTTTCTTAGGATATACGCGATGTACGGTACCGTCCAGTCGGGAGTGATCGCCAAGACTTCCATGATTAGGTCGACCACGGCAGGAATTTCGACTCCAGTCGGATCTGTGGCACTTTTCGGCTGCGGGGTTTCTTCTGTGAAGGGATCTTCTTGGACTGACGGCGAGTGGATGTGTTCCAGGAACACGTTGCTGGGAATGGCTTCCCTCTTGGAGCCTATCTTTGCCAGATCATCAGTTGCCTGATTTTTCAGTCGGGGAATGTGATGAAGCTCCAACCCCTCAAATTTCTTTTCTAGATTTCTTACTGCGTTGTAGTAACCGGTCATAGTCGGACTTCTGACGTCCCACTCCTTCATCACTTGATTAACCACTAAATCCGAATCACCATAGACCATGAGGCGACGGACGCTGAGTGAAATGGCCATGCGCAACCCATACAAAAGTGCTTCATACTCTGCTTCATTATTGGAGGAATCAAAGTGAATCTGGAGAACATATCTGAGCTTATCTCCTCGGGGGGAGACTAAGACTACTCCCATGCCGGAACCATTAAGCATCTTAGATCCATCGAAGAACATGGTCCAGTGCTCCGAGTGAACTTGAGTCGGAAGTTGCTGTTCAATCCACTCGGCGATGAAATCTGCGATTGCTTGGGACTTGATAGCCTTCTTTGCCTCGAACTTGATATCTAAGGGAAGGAGTTCAATCGCCCACTTGGCCACTCGACCAGTTGCATCTCTGTTGTGCAGAATCTCTGATAGTGGGGCGTCGCTGACGACTGTAATGGAGTGGTCAGAGAAGTAATGTGCAACCTTCTTTGTGGTCATGTAAATCCTATATACAAGCTTCTGGTAATGGGGGTATCTTTGTTTTGAAGGGGTCAAAACTTCAGACACGTAATAGACTGGGCGCTGAACTCTGAAGGCCTTTCCCTCCTCTTCCCGCTTGACCGTAAGTATTGTGTTGACAACTTGTCCTGTGGCTGCAATGTAAAGCAGCAAAGGTTCTTTGCTGATTGGGGCAGCAAGCACCGGCTGGGTGGAGAGCAGAGCTTTGAGATCTGTAAACGCTGCATCAGCTTCTGGAGTCCACTCGAATTTGTCAGACTTCTTCATCAGTCGGTAAAGAGGCAACGCCTTTTCACCGAGACGAGAAATGAATCGACTTAAAGCGGCCAAGCAGCCTGTAAGCTTTTGGACATCGTGCACGCGTACAGGACGCTTCATCCGGAGTATGGTGCCAATTTTCTCAGGATTGGCATCGATCCCTCGTTCGGAAACGAGAAAACCGAGTAACTTTCCACCTGGAACTCCGAATGTGCACTTTGATGGATTGAGCTTGATATCATACCTCCTGAGATTGGCAAAGGTTTCAGCAAGGTCAGCCCGCAGGTCGGAACCTTTTCGGGACTTGACCACGATATCGTCCATGTATGCCTCCACATTCCGACTGATTTGAGTGAGTAAACACTTCTGAATCATTCTCATGAACGTGGCTCTGGCGTTCTTGAGGCCGAACGGCATGGTGACGTAACAGAAGCACCCGAATGGAGTGATGAAAGCTGTTTTGATCTCGTCGGGCCCATACAGACGGATCTGATGGTACCCGGAATAGGCGTCTAGGAAAGACAGTCTCTTGCACCCCGCAGTCGAGTCGACTATTTGGTCGATGCGAGGGAGGGGAAAATGATCTTTCAGGCAGGCCCGATTGATATGCTTGAAGTCAATGCACATGCGGAGCGACTTGTCCTTTTTGGGGACCATGACGACATTGGCGAGCCACTCGGAGTGGTAAATCTCTCGGATGAACTCTGCTGCTAAGAGCCGAGCCACTTCCTCGCCAATGGCTTGCTTCTTCTGGACGGCGGACCGTCGAAGATGTTCCTTCACAGGCTTGAATTTTGGGTCGACTCGTAGACGGTGCTCAGCCAGCTTTCTGGGAACTCCAGGCATGTCAGAGGGTTTCCATGCGAAGATATCCCAGTTCTCACAGAGGAGCTGGATGAGCGCTTCTTCCTATTTGGAGTCGAGCGTCGTCGAGATGTGAGTCGGAGCAGCGTCGGGGTCGGTCGGGTGAATGTGGACTGTCTTTGTTTCGCCAGCCGACTGAAAAGCTGATTCTGAGGCGGGCTTCTTGGCTCGCAGCAATTCACTCGGATCGGCAGTCTTTTGGTACTCTTTCAGCTCGACTACTGCCATCTGAGCGTCAGCGATCTTTGAGCCTTTCTGAAAGCATTCTTCTGCTTTCTTTCGGCTGCCAGTAACAGTAATCACACCTTTGGGGCTAGGCATCTTCAGTTTGAGATACACGTAACATGGTCGAGCCATGAAGCGTGCGTAAGCTGGCCTACCCAAAATGGCATGATAGGCACTCTGGAAGTCCACAACTTCGAATGTCAACCTTTCCTTGCGGTAATTCTTTGAATCACCGAAAACTACATCAAGAGCAATCTGGCCAAGCGACTTGGCTTTCTTCCCAGGAATGACTCCATGGAAGCTCATGTTGCTGGTACTAAGTCTGGACATCGGAATGCCCATCCCTTTCAAAGTCTCAGAGTACAGTATGTTCAGGCCACTGCCGCCGTCCATCAATACTTTGGTCAGTCGAGTGCCTTCGACAACTGGGTCGACCACCAAAGCTTGCCTCCCAGGGGTGGCAATGTGCGTCGGGTGATCCGACTGGTCGAATGTGATGGCAGTCTGCGACCACTTCAGGTAATTGGGTGTTGCCGGGGCAACCATGTTCACCTCACGGTTAATGACTTTCAGTCGACTCTTGCTCTCAACATCAGCAAAAATCATCAGGGTGGAATTGATCTGGGGGTATCCGTCATCACTGTCTTCTTTGTCTTCAATCCTGTCTGGCTCTTTTTCCTTATCTTTGGGCTGCTTGCCTTGGAACTGCTGGATCAGGAGCCGGCACTGTCGAGTGGTATGCTTTGGGTAAATAAAATTACCCTCTTCGTCTTTCTTGGTGTGGATGTGACACGGTAAGTCCAAAACATCATTCCCGTCTTGATCTTTGACCTTCTTGGGCTTCCAGGTGCCCTTGGGTTTCCCCTTGAAGTTTCCCTGGGCAACGGCCAGGGCCTCCCCGGGAGCAGCTGGCTCGGCCTTTCGCTTCTGTTTCCGAGTGGAGTTTCCTCCAGTTTCTTGGGCGACTGCTTTGAGCTTGCCGCTTCGGAGTCGGTCTTCGTCTTCACCACTAGCGTACTTGGTGGCGATCTCCATCATCCGATTCAGAGACATCTCTCCAGTTCGACCGAACTTCAGATTCAGCTCTCTGTATTAACGCCCTCTTTGAAAGCGCAAACTGCTTGATGGTCTGGCACGTTCTCAACTGTGTGGTGCAGCGTGATCCACCTCTGGATGTAATCCCTCAGCATTTCATTCGGCTTCTGCATGCAAGACCATAACTCTGTGAGGCCTGCAGGTCGTTTGCATGTTCCTTCAAAGGTCGTGACAAACACTCGGGAGAGGTCCTCCCAGGTGTAAATGCTGCTAGGTGCCAACTGATTCAACCACGCTCTGGCTGAGCCCTCCAACATAAGAGGCAAATGCTTCATGGCCACTTCATCATTGCCACCGCCAATCTGTACAGCCACTCGGTAATCTTCGAGCCAAGTGTCAGGCTTGGACTCGCCGGTGAACTTGCTGAATCCAGTTGCCAGCCTGAAATTGGGAGGAATCACTGCGGCCCTGATGGCTTGACTGAAGCACTCTGGCCCTGAAACACGTACTCTGCTACTGCTGGCAGGCGCATCTCTGTTGTGGCCCTCTCGATGAGCCCTGTTCCTGTCGACCAAACCTTGAATGAGGATAGACCTCGCATCAAAGCCTGGGTCTCTGGGGTCGACTGGAATCCTCTGCCCAACACTGTGAGGGCGTCTGTCATCTTGCCGTCGAGGCGCATATGACCCGCTCCTCGGGGGAGGGGTTGGCACTCGACGTCGATCATCTCGACCGAATCGATGATCAAACTGCTCATTCCTCCTGTACTGATCATGCCGGTCATCACGTCCCTCACGCCTCGGGGGCGATCTCGGGCTATGGGCTGACTGGACTGTGTCTGCTGCAACGGATCGACTGTGGATCCTATCCCGCGACTGAGAAACGGCGGAATTCTGGTTTCCTGCCGCCCGGAGCAATGCTCTGATCTGCAACAAGCCCCTGCCTGCCTCTGACTGGGATGGCTGAATTGACTCTGCTATACGGGCTGTAGCGGCCAAATTCTGAACTGGGGTTCGATATACCTGAGGCGGTGAGAAGAGCCGGCGCCGACTGGACTCGGGAGCTAGCGGACGTCGACTGGACTCGGGAGCCCGCTGACGCGCTTGCTCGTCGAGTATTCGCTGGAGATTCTCCAGTCGAGTGCGCTCGGCCAGGTTAGCAAGGCGCACGTCCTCCAAGGCCCGGGCCTCGGGGGTTTCTCCGACAATAGGAGTGTGGAGTGCGTCCATGTTCCGGCGGCGAAGCTCCTCTCGCTGTAACGACGTGAGAGGTTCGGGCAGATACTCATCGTGGGGATGCCACGGGTCGCCTCCGCCCGTAGCTCCGTCAGTGCGAGGGAAACCGGGGGGACTGTGTGTCCCATCGACCGCCAGAACCTCAGCCGCTGGGTCGCTGCTGTCGCACTTGGATGCGGTCCGCACGGAGCCAGTCGAACAGGCCATAGAGGGACTCGACGGGCTCGATTGCCGCAACTTGTGGGGCTGCCGACTGGCGGGCCACGGCGTGCCTCACCCACCGCTGAAGTCTCGACCGACCGGAGTGCTTGCGCTGGTGGGAGACAGGGCGGGGAGACGACGCAGGGGTCGACCGATACTGGGTCGACGGCTGCCGTAGGAGGATGCCACGAATGCATGCGCGGAAGTGCGTCGCGCCGCGGACGGGGAGCGCGTCGATGTCGAGTGGTGCCTCCTGAAGCCAGGCGGAGTCATCGGCGATGAAGGAGAGCGCGCCGAGATGGATCTCGCGGCCCTCCACCAAAACTCCGCAAGAAACCATGATCAAAGGGATCGGAAAAGATCGCAACTTCTCCAACTAAGTGCTAAGATTCCTGCCCCAAGGTGGGCGCCAACTGTCGTGGTTCCGACTCTGACAGTGATGTAGGGGGGTGAGTATGGAGAGGCTAGATCCTAGCTATTGGGAAGTTGTTACACGCGAGGTTTACGAGTTCAGGCCCTTCTCGGAGGAAGTAATAGCCCTACGTCTCGGAGCCCGGAGGCGGTCCACTGGATTATGCGTGTATGGATTACAGGGGTGCGAACCCTCCATACTGAGGAGGGGGGTGGCTTATATAGAGTTCGCCGGCCCCCTCCTGCCCTCAGTAATGCAGGGTTTAAGGTACATTTAAGATTAGGCGTTACTGGTAACGCCTCTAATAAAGTGCTATAATGACCATGAAGACTACTTAACAGCTGACCGTTTGCCTACGGAGTGACTGTAGGCCTCCTGGTAGTCGAGTGATTAGCTTCATGGTCGAGTGGTAGCTTCTTGGTCGAGTGTCTTGAACCTGTCGAGTGGGGTACCTTCAAGTCGATTGATAGGTGATTTCTTCTAGGGATGTCCTTGGGTAGGGTTCTTTGGACGGGTCCGTGCCCCTACCCTAGGTACATAGCTTCATCAGAACCCGCCTTGCAATGCCGAAGACAATCTGCGCGCCGGACTCGTCGTCATTGAAGCCTGGTTCAGGGGCTACTGAGGGAGTCCTGGATTAGGGGGTGTTCGAGCAGCCGGACTATACCTTCAGCCAGACTCCAGGACTATGAAGATACAAGATTGAAGACTTCGTCCCGTGTCCGGATGGGACTTTCCTTGGCGTGGAAGGCAAGCTTGGCGATGCGGATATTCAAGATCTCCTACCATTGTAACAGACTCTGTGTAACCCTAACCCTATCCGGTGTCTATATAAACCGGAGGGTTGTAGTCTGTAGGACATCAACTCCATATACAACAATCATACCATAGGCTAGCTTCTAGGGTTTAGCCTCCTTGATCTCGTGGTAGATCTACTCTTGTACTACCCATATCATCAATATTAATCAAGCAGGAGTAGGGTATTACCTCCATCGAGAGGGCCCGAACCTGGGTAAAAACATCGTGTCCCTTGTCTCCTGTTACCATCCGGCCTTGACGCACAGTTTGGGACCCCCTACCTGAGATTCGCCGGTTTTGACACCGACATCCTCCTTGACGCCGAGTTCCAACTCCGGGATGGCTAAGTCGCTGGTCGCAGAGAGGGCCAACGCGGTTTCGAGGCCATCCCATTGCCGCTCGTCATGGGTGGACATGGAGTCCTCCATGACCCGCCTAATGAGGCGGGCCTCCTCCTCCTCGGTCATGGGCGGTGGCGGTGGCAGGGACGGGGATCGAGAAGGCGTCGGCGTGATGCCGCGTACACGCCTATGACCCCATGTTTTGGGAGGGCTGTCAGCGCGAGGAGGGCGTGGGCTAGGAGGACGACTAACAAAAAAATATTGCCGCCGCTGATCATGCTCGTCGCGGAGCCACGTATCCCATAGCGGTGAATCTATGGCGTACCTAGGGTCCTCTAGTAGATCAGGTGGGAGGCGGGCACGCCGTCGGTTACTGTCCACGCTGCGGCCGCGGCAGCTCACGGGCACTGGAGGGATCGGCACGCGGTCGGCGGAGAGATGCCAGTTGTTTGGCAGGTAGACATCTCCCCACGGTAATGGTGCCGCCGTCTCCCAGTAACAGTGGAAGACATCAACATGGATGTACGGCCTGTCGCGATGCCCGGCCGCCAGCGGCGCCATCTGGAAAGCTGACGGAGTAGGCGGTGCGGGCAGCGCGGACCTGCTAGAGTGGCGTCAGCCAGACGAGGAGTCGGCCTCCTGGTCGTGCATCCCCTTCACTAGTAGAAAACAAAGCGTTGGTCCAGGCCGGGTAAGCCCATTAATCCCGGTTCACTCACGAACTGGAACCCATGGGGGCATCGGTCCCGGTTTGTGAGGCCAGGGGCCGGCCGGGCCTCGTGGGCCATTGGTCTCGGTTCGTCTGGACCCTTTGGTCCCGGTTCTAGACACGAACCGGGACCAATGGGCCTCGCTCCTGGCCCACAACCATTGGTCCCGGTTTGTGGCTGGAACCGGGACCAAAGGGGGTTGGTCCTGATTTTTGGCTGGAACCGGGACCAAAGGGTGTCCTTTAGTACCGGTTCCAGCCATGAACCGGGACCAATGAGATGCCTATATATACCCCCTTGCCCGTGAGTAGAGCAGTGGAGTGCTCTGTTTTTTTGGCCGACCGTGGGAGAGCTTTGTAGTACTCTAGCTCACCCCCTATGCACATGAGGTATTCGATGAAATGCCAGAGCCACACTTAAGCTTTCTCCCCTCTAAGCTCCTTGTCCAAACTCCATTTTCCTCAAGATTTTTCTAGGTTTGGCGGTCTATCATGTCCCGTCCCCGCCCTCACCGCCGTCGATCGCCCGCGCCGATCTCATCGCCGGCACCACCGTGGTGAGCCTGTTGATCTTATATTCTTTCTAAAAGAAAAAAGTTCTTACTTGTATGATTTAGATAGATACCTATGTAATTTTCTTACTTTTATTATTGTTTGTTGTTATATAGTGTGAAGGTTTCGGTATCCGCCTTTGTCGGCCCTCGTCCTTGAAGGAAATATGCCCTAGAGGCAATAATAAAGTTGTTATTTATATTTCCTTATATCATGATAAATGTTTATTATTCATGCTAGAATTGTATTAACCGGAAACTTAGTACATGTGTGAATACATAGACAAACAGAATGTCACTAGTATGCCTCTACTTGACTAGCTCGTTGAATCAATGATGGTTATGTTTCCTAACCATAGACATGAGTTGTCATTTGATTAACGGGATCACATCGTTAGAGAATGATGTGATTGACTTGACCCATCCGTTAGCTTAGCACGATGATCGTTTAGTTTGTTGTCATTGCTTTCTCCATAACTTATACATGTTCCTATGACTATGAGATCATGCAATTCCCAAATACCGGAGGAACACTTAGTGTGCTATCAAACGTCACAACGTAACAGGGTGACTATAAAAATACTCTATAGGTGTCTCCGATGGTGTTTGTTGAGTTGGCATAGATCGACATTAGGAATGTGACTAATGAGTTATCTCTGGGCCCTCCCGGTAATGCACATCACTATAAGGCTTGCAAGAAATGTGACTAATGAGTTAGTTATGGGATGATGCATTATGGAACAAGTAAAGAGACTTGACGGTAACGAGATTGACCTAGGTATTAAGATACCGACGATCAAATCTCGGGCAAGTAACATACCGATGACAAAGGGAACAACGTATATCGTTATGCAGTTGGACCAATAAAGATCTTCGTAGAATATGTGCGATCCAATATGAACATCCAGGTTCCGCTATTGGTTATTGACCGGAGTCATGTCTCGGTCATGTCTACATAGTTCTCGAACCCGTAGGGTCCGCACGCTTAATGTTTGGTGACGATCGGTATTATGAGTTTATGTGTTTTGATGTACCGAAGGTAGTTCGGAGTCCCGGATATGATCACGAACATGACGAGGAGTCTCAAAATGGTCGAGACATAAAAATTGATATATTGGGTGACTATATTCGGACACCGGATGAGTTCCGGGGGTCACCGGATAATTATCGGAGTGCAGGGGGGTTATCGGAACCCCCGGGGGAACTAATGGGCCACATGAGCCTTAGTGGAGAGAGAGAAGGGCCGGCCAAGGCAGGGCCACGTGCCCCTCCCCTCTAGTCCGAATTGGACTAGGTAAGGGGGGCGGCGCCCCCTTTCCTTCTCCCTTCTCCCTCTCCTTTCTTTCCCCTTCCTCCTCCTAGTTGGACTAGGAAAGGGGGAGTCCTACTCCTACTAGGAGGAGGACTCCTCCCCTCCTTGGCGCGCCACCCAAGGCCGGCCGGCCTCCCCCTTGCTCCTTTATATACGGGGGCAGGGGCACCCTAGAACACACAAGTTGATCATTGATCCCTTAGCCATATGTGGTGCCCCCCTCCACCATAATCCACCTCGGTCATATCGTCGTAGTGCTTAGGCAAAGCCCTGCGCCAGTAGCTTCATCATCACCTTCATCACGCCGTCGTGCTGACGAAGCTCTCCCTCGATACTCAGCTAGATCGAGAGTTCGTGGGGCATCACCGAGCCGAACGTGTGCAAATCACGGAGGTACCGTATTTTCGGTACTAGGATCGGTCGAATCATGAAGACGTACGACTACATCAACCGCGTTGTCATAACACTTCCGCTTACGGTCTACGAGGGTACATGGACAACACTCTTCCCCTCTCGTTGCTATGCATCACCATGATAGATCTTGCCTGCGCGTAGGAATTTTTTTGAAATTACTGCGTTCCCCAACAGTGGTATCAGAGCCAGGTCTATGCATAGATGTTATATGCACGAGTAGAGCACAAAGGAGTTGTGGGCGTGGGTATATACATATTGCTTGTCGTCACTAGTAAATTCTTGATTCGGTGGTATTGTTGGATGAAGCGGCTCAGACCGACATTACGCGTACGTTTACGCGAGACTGGTTCTACCGACGTGCTTCGCACACAGGTGGCTGGTGGGTGTCAGGTTCTCCAACTTTAGTTGAATCGGATTCAATGAACTGGGTTCTTTCTGAAGATCAAAAAGCAATCACTATACCGCGTTGTGGTTTTTGATGCGTAGGTAAGAACGGTTCTTGCTCAGCCCATAGCAGCCACGTAGAACTTGCAACAACAAAGTAGAGGATGTCTAACTTGTTTTGGCAGGGCATGTTGCGATGTGATATGGTCAAGACATGATGCTAAATTTTATTGTATGAGATGATCATGTTTTGTAACACAGTTTCCGTCAACTGTCAGGAGCCATATGGTTATCGCTTTATTGTATGAAATGCAATCGCCATGTAATTGCTTTACTTTATCACTAAGCGGTAGCGATAGTCGTAGAAGCAATAGTTGGCGAGACGACAACGATGCTTCGATGGACATCAAGGTGTCAAGCCGGTGACGATGGTGATCATGACGGTGCTTTGGAGATGGAGATCAAAGGCACAAGATGATGATGGCCATATCATATCACTTATATTGATTGCATATGATGTTTATCCTTTATGCATCTTATTTTGCTTAGTTCGGTGGTAGCATTATAAGATGATCTCTCACTAAATTTCAAGGTATAAGTGTTCTCCCTGAGTATGCACCGTTGCTACAGTTCGTCGTGCCGAGACACCACGTGATGATCGGGTGTGATAAGCTCTATGTTCACATACAACGGGTGCAAGACAGTTTTGCACACGCGGAATACTCGGGTTAAACTTGACGATCCTAGCATATACAGATGTGGCCTCGGAACACTTAGACCGAAAGGTCGAGCGTGAATCATATAGTAGATATGATCAACATAGTGATGTTCACCATTGAAAACTACTCCATCTCACGTGATGATCGGACATGGTTTAGTTGATATGGATCACGTGATCACTTAGATGATTAGAGAGATGTCTATCTAAGTGGGAGTTCTTAAGTAATTTGATTAATTGAACTTTAATTTATCATGAACTTAGTACCTGATAGTATTTGGCATGTCTATGTTGTTGTAGATAGATGGCTCGTGATATTGTTCCGTTGAATTTTAATGCGTTCCTAGAGAAAGCTAAGTTGAAAGATGATGGTAGCAACTACACGGACTGGGTCCATAACTTGAGGATTATCCTCATTGCTACACAGAAGAATTACATCCTGGAAGCACCGCTAGGTGAAAAACCTGCTGCAGGAGCAACGCTAGAAGTTGTGAACACCTATCAGAGCAAAGCTGATGACTACTCGATAGTTCAGTGTGCCATGCTTTATGGCTTAGAACCGGGACTTCAACGACGTTTTGAACGTGATGGAGCATATGAGATGTTCCATAAGTTGAAGTTAATATTTCAAGAAAATGCCCGGATTGAGAGATATGAAGTCTCCAATAAGTTCTACAGCTGGAAAATGGAGGAGAATAGTTCTGTCAGTGAACATATACTCAGAATGTCTGGGTACAACAACCACTTGACTCAGCTGGGAGTTAATCTTCCTGATGATATTGTCATTGACAGAGTTCTTCAATCACTACCACCAAGCTACAAAAGCTTCGTGATGAACTATAATATGCAAGGGATGGATAAGACTATTCTCGAGCTCTTCGCAATGCTAAAGGCTGCGCAGGTAGAAATCAAGAAGGGGCATCAAGTGTTGACTGTCAACAAGACCACTAGTTTCAAGAAAAGGGGTAAAGGGAAGAAGGGGAACTTCAAGAAGAACAGCAAGCCTGTTGCTGCTCAAGTGAAGAAACCCAAGTCTGGACCTAAGCCTGAAACTGAGTGCTTCTACTGCAACGGGACTGGTCAGTGGAAGTGGAACTGCCCCAAGTATTTGGCGAAGAAGAATGATGGCAAAGTGAAAGGTATATTTGATATACATCTTATTGATGTGTACCTTACTAATGATCGCAGAAGTGCCTGGGTATTTGATACTGGTTTAGTTGCTAACATTTGCAACTCGAAACAGGGGCAACAGATTATGCGAAGATTGGCTAAGGACGAGGTGACGATGCGCATGGGAAATGGTTCCAAAGTCTATGTGATCTCCGTCGGCACGATACCTCTACATCTACCTTCGGGATTAGTTTTAGACCTAAATAATTGTTATTTGGTGCCAACGTTGAGCATGAACATTATATCTGGATCTTGTTTGATGCAAGACGGTTATTCATTTAAATCGGAGAATAATGGTTGTTCTATTTATATGAGTAATATCTTTTATGGTCATGCACCCTTGGTGAGTGGTCTATTTTTACTAAATCTTGATAGTAGTGATACACATGTTCATAGTATTGAAGCCAAAAGATGCATAGTTAATAATGATAGTGCAACTTATTTGTGGCACTGTCGTTTGTGTCATATTGGTGTAAAACGCATGAAGAAACTCCATTCTGATGGACTTCTGGAATCACTTGATTATGAATCACTTCGTACTTGCGAACCATGCCTCATGGGCAAGATGACTAAAACACCGTTCTCCGAAACAATGGAGCGAGCAACAGAGTTATTGGAAATCATACATATTGATGTATGTGGTCCAATGAACATTGAGGCTCGCGGCAGATATCGTTATTTTCTCACCTTCACAGATGATTTGAGCAGATATGGGTATATCTAGTTAATGAAACATAAGTCTAAAACATTTGAAAAGTTCAAAGAATTTCAGAGTGAAGTGGAAAATCATCGTAACAAGAAAATAAAGTTTCTACGATCTGATCATGGAGGAGAATATTTGAGTTACGAGTTTGGTCTTCATTTTAAACAATGCGGAATAATTTCGCAACTCACGCCACCCGGAACACCACAGCGTAATGGCGTGTCCGAATGTCGTAATCATACTTTACTAGATATGGTGCGATCTATGATGTCTCTTACTGATTTACCGCTATCGTTTTGGGGTTATGCTTTAGAGACGGCTGCTTTCACGTTAAATAGGGCACCATCTAAATCCGTTGAGATGACACCTTATGAACTGTGGTTTGGCAAGAAACCCAAGTTGTTGTTTCTTAAAGTTTGGGGTTGCGATGCTTATGTGAAGAAACTTCAACCTGATAAGCTCAAACCCAAATCGGAGAAATGTGTCTTCATAGGATACCCAAAGGAGACTGTTGGGTACACCTTCTATCACATATCCGAAGGCAAGATATTCGTTGCTAAGAATGGATCCATTCTAGAGAAGGAGGTTCTCTCAAAAGAAGTGAGTGGGAGGAAAGTAGAACTTGATGAGGTAATTGTACCTGCTCCCTTATTGGAAATTAGTTCATCACTAAAATCAGTCCAGTGATTCTACACCAGTAAGTAAGGAAGCTAATGATGATGATCATGAAACTTCTGATCAATTTACTACCGAACCTTGTAGGGTCAACCAGAGTGAGATCCGCACCAGAGTGGTACGGTAATCCTGTTCTGGAAGTCATGTTACTTGACCATGATGAACCTACGAACTATGAGGAAGCGATGATGAGCCCAGATTCCGCAAAATGGCTAGAGGCCATGAAATATGAGATGGGATCCATGTATGAGAACAAGGTGTGGACTTTGGTTGACTTGCCCGTTGATCAGCAGGCCATAGAGAATAAATGGATCTTCAAGAAGAAGACTAACGCTGACGGTACTGTTACTGTCTACAAAGCTCGACTTGTTGCAAAAGGTTTTTGACAAGTTCAAGGAGTTGACTACGATGAGACCTTCTCACCCGTAGCGATCCTTAAGTCCATCCGAATCATGTTAGCAATTGTCGCATTTTATGATTATGAAATTTGGCAAATGGATGTCAAAACTGCATTCCTTAATGGATATATTAAAGAAGAGTTGTATATGATGCAACCAGAAGGTTTTGTCGATCCAAAAGGTGCTAAAAAAGTGTGCAAGTTCCAGCGATCCATTTATGGACTGGTGCAAGCCTCTCGGAGTTGGAATATACGCTTTGATTGTGTGATCAAAGCATATATTTTATACAGACTTTTGGAGAAGCCAATATTTATAGGAAAGTGAGTGGGAGCTCTGTAGCATTTCTGTTATTATATGTAGATGACATATTGTTGATCGGAAATGATACTGAATTTCTGAATAGCATAAAAGGATACTTGAATAAGAATTTTTCAATGAATACCTCGGTGAACCTACTTATATATTGGGCATCAAGATCTATAGAGATAGATCAAGACGCTTAATTGGACTTTCACAAAGCACATACCTTGATAAAGTTTTGAAGAAGTTCAAAATGGATTAGGCAAAGAAAGGGTTCTTGCCTGTGTTACAAGGTGTGAAGTTGAGTCAGACTCAATGCCTGACCACTGCAGAAGATAGAGAGAAAATGAAAGTCATTCCCTATGCCTCAGCCATAGGTTATGTCATGTATGCAATGTTGTGTACCAGATCTGATGTGTGCCTTGCTATTAGTTTAGAAGGGAGGTACCAAAGTAATCCAGGAGTGGATCACTGGACAACGGTCAAGAACATCCTAAAATACCTGAAAAGGACTAAGGATATGTTTCTCGTTTATGGAGGTGCCAAATAGCTCGTCGTAAATGGTTACGTTGATGCAAGCTTTGACACTTATCCGGATGACTCTAAGTCACAAACCGGATACGTATTTTTATTAAATGGAGGAGGTGTCAGTTGGTGCAGTTCCCAGCAGAGCATTGTGGCGGGATCTATATGTGAAGCGGAGTACATAGCTGCTTCAGAAGCAGCAAATGAAGGAGTCTGGATGAAGGAGTTCATATCCGATCTAGGTGTCATACCTAGTGCATCGGGTATTCGATACTAGGATCGGTTGGATCGTGAAGAGGTACGACTACATCAACCGCGTTGTCATAACGCTTCCGCTTACGAACTACGAGGGTATGTGGACAACACTCTTCCCCTCTCATTGCTATGCATCACCATGATAGATCTTGCGTGTGCGTAGGATTTTTTTGAAATTACTGCGTTCCCCAACAGTCCTGTCTATGATTCGGATGTGGTACATATTATCTTTTATAACTATTTGTTTCATTTAGTGTTTATGACAAGTATGCCGACGAACGTGACATATATTTTTTATCTAGGAGGTATGTGAACCAGAAATTCCAACCGACCCTATTGTCGAGAGGTTAAATTTAGTTGAAGAAGAAAACAATTACTTAAAGGAAAAATTGAAAAAAAATTTGAGGAGGAGAATATGATATTGGAGTTGCATGTTGCGGATATCGTCGATGATCGCAAGATCAAGATGGATGCAATGCGCTTGAAGATTAGAAAAATTAGAAAATATGCCATTCATACTTAGGCTTGGTATCATTATGCCGTTGGATCAATTGTTACCTTAGTTGCGATTATGATCGCATTTGTTGTTGCATTGAAATGTTTTAGATAGTTTCAATGTATGGTTTAATTAGATGCTCTGGAGAGCTATATGTTGTTCAATGAGAACTATGTATGTACTTTGGTTATAATGTGATGATGAACTTCTATTAATTTGGTCACTTCTGTATTCATGATGTTCTGTAATGGTTTTTGACACACTTAATTATATATAATGCACGCAGATGAACCGGCAATGGATGTACAGTAACAGACGCGCCTCCGAGTACATTAAGGGCGTGCATAATTTTCTTGAAGTGGCTGAGGCAAACAAGTAGAATGGTTTTATGTGTTGTTCGTGCCCTATATGTGGGAATACGAAGTCTTACTCTGACCGGAACATTGTTCACACCCACCTGCTTTATAAGGGTTTCATGCCACACTATAATGTTTGGACCAACCACGGATAAAGAGGGGTTATGATGGAAGACACCGAAGAAGAAGAGGATGATGACAACTATGTGCCCCCTGAATACGGTGATGCTACAACGAGGGAAGCTGAAGATCAATAGGAACCAGACGATGTGCCCGATGATGATTTTCGCTAGGTCATTGTTGATGCAAAGAGACAATGCGAAAGTGAAAAGGAGAAGCTGAAGTTCGATCGCATGTTAGAGGATCACAAAAAAGCGGTGTACCCCAATTGCGAAGATGGCAACACAAAGCTCGGTACCACACTGGAATTGCTGCACTCGAAGGCAAAGAATGGTGTACCTGACAAAGGATTTGAGAAGCTACTGAAAATATTGAAGAAGAAGCTTCCAAAGGATAACGAATTGCCCGACACTACGTACGCAGCAAAGAAGGTTGTATGCCCTCTAGGATTGGAGGTGCCAAAGATACATGCATGCCCTAATGACTGCATCCTCTACCGTGGTGCGTACGAGGATTTGAACGCATGCCCGGCATGTGGTGCATTGCGGTATAAGATCAGACAAGATGACCCTGGTGATGTTGAGGGTGAGCGCCCAGGAAGAGGGTTCCTACCAAGGTGATGTGGTATGCTCCTATAATACCATGGTTGAAACGTCTGTTCAGAAACAAAGATCATGTCAAGTTGATGCGATGGCACAGAGAGGACCGTAAGAAAGACGGGAAGTTGAGAGCACCCACGGATGGGTCGCGGTGGAGAAAAATCGAGAGAAAGTACTGGGAGGACTTTACAGGTGACGCAAGGAACATATGGTTTGGTTTAAGAGTGGATGGCATTGATACTTTTGGGGAGCAGAGCAGCAATCACAGCACCTGGTCCGTGACTCTATGTATCTATAACCTTCCTCCTTGGTTGTGCATGAAGCGGAAGTTCATTATGATGCCAGTTCTCATCCAAGGCCCTAAGCAACCCGGCAACGACATTAATGTGTACCTAAGGTCATTAGTTGAAGAACTTTTACAGCTGTGGAATGGAAATGGTGTGCGTGTGTGGGATGAGTACAAACAGCAAGAATTTGACCTGCATGTGTTGCTGTTTGTAACCATCAATGATTGGCATGCACGCACTGTTTAGATGGCACTGAAAGTATATAACTGGACAAATGCAGGAAGAATGTGTACCTGGGGCATCGTCGATTTCTTCCGACCAACCATCAATGTCGAAATAAAGGCAAGCATTTCAAAGGCAAGGCAGATCACCGGAAGAAGCCCACCGTCTGTACCGGTGATCACATACTTGCTATGGTCAATAATTTACAAGTAATCTTTAGAAAGGGTCCCGGCGGACTATCTGTTCCGAATGACGCTGAGGGACGCACGTCCATGTGGAAGAAGTGAGGGAAATATTCCCTAGAGGCAATAATAAAGTTGTTATTTATATTTCCTTATATCATGATAAATGATTATTATTCATGCCAGAATTGTATTAACCGGAAACTTAGTACATGTGTGAATACATAGACAAACAAAGTGTCCCTAGTATGCCTCTACTAGACAAGCTCGTTAATCAAAGATGGTTAAGTTTCCTGACCATAGACATGTGTTGTCATTTGATGAACGGGATCACATCATTAGAGAATGATGTGATGGACAAGACCAATCCATTAGCTTACCATAATGATAGTTTAGTTTTATTGATATTGCTTTCATCATGACTTATACATGTTCCTCTAACTATGATATTATGCAACTCCCGAATACCGGAGGAACACCTTGTGTGCTATCAAACGTCACAACGTAACTGGGTGATTATAAAGATGCTCTACAGGTGTCTCCGATGGTGTTTGTTGACTTGGCATAGATCAAGATTAGGATTTGTCACTCCGTGTATCGGAGAGGTATCTCTGGGCCCTCTCGGTAATGCACATCACTATGAGCCTTGCAAGCAATGTGACTAATGAGTTAGTTACAGGATGATGCATTACAGAACGAGTAAAGAGACTTGCCGGTAACGAGATTGAACTAGGTATGTTGATACCGACGATCGAATCTCAGGCAAGTAACATACCGATGAGAAAGGGAATGACGTATGTTGTTATGTGGTTTGACCGATAAAAATCTTCGTAGAATATGTAGGAGGCAATATGAGCATCCAGGTTCCACTATTGGTTATTGACTGGAGATGTGTCTCGGTCTTGTATACATAGTTCTCGAACCCGTAGGGTCCGCACGCTTGATGTTCGATGACGATTTGTATTATGAGTTATGTGATTTGATGACTGAAGTTTGTTCGGAGTCCTGGATGAGATCACGGACATGATGAGGTGTCTCCAAATGGTCAAGAGGCAAAGGTTCATATATTGAAAGGTTACATTCGGACACCGGAATGGTTTCCGAAAGTTTCGGATAAGTTTCAAAGTACCGCGGGTTACCGGAACCCCCCCCCCCTCCCCATCGGGGGAAGATAATGGGCCAACATGGGCCTTAGTGGCGGAGAGAGGGCCGGCCATAGGATGTAGCGCGAGCCCCCTGCCAATCCAAATTGGACAAGGGGTGGGGGCGACGCCCCACCTTTACCTCTGCTACTCCTTCTCTCTTTCCCCCTTTGCTACTCCGGAAAAGGAAAAAAGGAGAGGGGAATCCTACTAGGACTAGGATCGATTGTATTGTGAAGACGTTAGGACTCCCCACACTTGGCCTCCTAGTAGGACTCCCCACACTTTACTACTCCTTCTCTCTTTTCCCCTTTGCTACTCCTTCTCTCTTTCCCCCTTCTCTCTTTCTCCTAGTAGGACTCCCCACACTTTGCCTCCTCCTCCTCCCCCTTTATATACGGAGGCGGGGGCACCCCAAAGGGACAACAAACATCTCTTAGCCATGTGCGGTGCCCCCCTCCATAGTTTACCACCGCGGTCATATCGTCGTAGTGCTTAGGCGAAGCCCTGCGCCGGTAGCTTCATCACCACCGTCGCCACACCGTCGTGCTGACGGAACTCTCCCTCGTCCTCAACTGGATCAAGAGCTCGGGGACGTCATCGTGCTGAACATGTGCTGAAGATGGAGGTGTCGTATGTTCGGTGCTAGGATCGATTGTATCATGAAGACGTTCGACTACATCAACCATGTTACTAAACGCTTTCGCTTTCGGTCTATGAAGGTACGTGGACACACTCTCCCCTCTCATTGCTATGCATCTCCTAGTTAGATCTTGCATGATCATACGAATTTTTTTGAATTACTACGTTCCCCAACAAGAAGAAATCTATATTTTGGAACCTACCCTACTGGAAAGACCTAGTGGTCCGCTCTTCAATCGATGTGATGCATGTGATGAAGAATCTTTGTGTGGACCTGCTAGGATTTTTCGGCGTGTATGGGAAGACAAACGATACACCGGAGGCACGGGAGGACCAGCAACGTGTGCATGAAAAAGATGGCATGCCTCCAAAGCAGTATGAAGGTCCTGCCAGCTACGCTCTTACCAAAGAAGAGAAGGAAATCTTCTTTGAATGCCTGCTTAGTATGAAGGTTCCATCTGGCTTCTCGTAGAGTATAAAGGGAATAATAAATATGCCAGAGAAAAAGTTCCAGAACCTAAAGTCTCATGACTACCACGTGATTATGACGCAACTGCTTCCGGTTGCATTGAGGAGGCTTCTACCGGAAAACGTTCGATTAGCCATTGTGAAGCTATGTGCATTCCTCAATGCAATCTGTCAGAAGGTGATTGATCCGGAAATCCTGCCAAGGTTAAGGAGTGATTGCTACCTCCTAAGCACTGCGTTGGTTTCCCATTGAAGAGGAAAGGGTGATGCAGCAAAGTAGCGTAAGTATTTCCCTCAGTTTTTGAGAACCAAGGTATCAATCCAGTAGGAGACCACGCGCAAGTCCCCTCGTACCTACACAAACAAATAAGAACCTCGCAACCAACGCAATAAAGGGGTTGTCAATCCCTTCACGGCCACTTGCAAGAGTGAGATCTGATAGAGATAATGATAATAAGATAAAGATTTTTGGTATTTTTATGATATAGATTGAAAGTAAAGACTGCAAAATAAAATAGATTGGGAACTTGTATGATGGAAAATAGACATGGGGCCATAGGTTTCACTAGTGGCTTCTCTCAAGATAGCATAAGTATTACGGTTGGTGAACAAATTACTGTCGAACAATTGATAGAAAAGCGAATAATTATGAGAATATCTAGGTATGATCATGTATATAGGCATCACGTCCGTGACAAGTAGACCGACTCTAGCCTGAATCTACTACTATTACTCCACACATCGACCGCTATCCAGCATGCATCTAGAGTATTAAGTTCATAAGAATAGAGTAACGCCTTAAGCAGGATGACATGATGTAGAGGGATAGACTAATGCAATATGATATAAACCCCATCTTTTTATCCTTGATGGCAACAATACAATACGTGTCATTTCCCTTTCTGTCACTGGGATCGAGCACCGCAAGATTGAACCCAAAGCTAAGCACTTCTCCCATTGAAAGAAAGATCAATCTAGCAGGCCAAACCAAACTGTCGAAGAGACTTGCAAAGATAAACCAATCATACATAAAAGAATTCAGAGAAGATTCAAATATTGTTCATAGATAGACTTGATCATAAACCCACAATTCATCAGATCTCGACAAACACACCGCAAAAAGAGTTACATCGAATAGATCTCCAAGAAGATCGAGGAGATTTGTATTGAGATCCAAAGAGAGAGAAGAAGCCATCTAGCTACTAGCTATGGACCCGAAGGTCTGAGGTAAACTACTCACACATCATCGGAGGGGCCATGGAGTTGATGTAGAGGCCCTCCGTGATCAAGGCCCCCTCCGGTGGAGCTCCGAAAAAGGCCCCAAGATGGGATCTCTTGGGTACAGAAGGTTGCGGCGGTGGAAATAGGGTTTTGTGGTGCTCCTGGACGTTTGCGGCGTACATAGATATATATAGGAGGAAGAAGTAGGTCGGTGGAGCAACGAGGGGCCCACGAGGGTGGAGGGTGCGCCCGGGGGGTAGGCGTGGCCCCCTGCCTCATGGCCACCTCGTTGATTGCTTGACGTCCACTCCAAGTCCTCTGGATCACGTTTGTTCCAAAAATCACGCTCCCGAAGGTTTCATTTCGTTTGGACTCCGTTTGATATTCCTTTTCTACGAAAAACTGAAATAGGCAAAAAAACAACAATTTGGGCTGGGCCTCCGGTTAATAGGTTAGTCCCAAAAATATTATAAAAGTGTAAAATAAAGCCCATTATCATCCAAAACAGATAATATAATAGCATGGAACAATCAAAAATTATAGATACATTGGAGACGTATCAAGCATCCCCAAGCTTAATTCCTGCTCGTCCTCGAGTAGGTAAATTATAAAAACAGAATTTGTGATGTGGAATGCTTTCTAGAATATACTTCAATGTATTTTTCTCTATTGTGGCATGATTGTTCAGATCGGAAAGATTCAAGATAAAAGTTTGTTTTTGAGATAAAAATAGTAATACTCCAAGTATGCTAATCAAGCAATTATGTCTTATCAAAATACCATAGCCAAAGAAAACTTATCCCTACAAAGTCATATAGTTTGGCCATGCTTCATTTTCGTCACACAAAATGCTCTCATCATGTACAACCCCGATGACAAGCCAAGCAATTGTTTCGCAATATATGAGCGCGAGCCATGGACATAGCACTATGGGTGGAATAGAATATGATGATTGAGGTTGTGTGAGAAGACAAAAAGGGAGAAAGTCTCACATTGACACGGCTAATCAATGGGCTATGGAGATGCCCACCGATTGATGTCAATGCAAGGAGTAGGGATTGCCATGCAACGGATGCACTAGAGCTATAAATATATGAAAGCTCATCAAAGAAACTAAGTGGCTATGCATCCAACTTGCTTGATCACGAAGACCTAGGGCAATTTGAGGAAGCCCATCATTGGAATATACAAGCCAAGTTCTATAATGAAAAATTCCCACTAGTATATGAAAGTGACAACATAGGAAATTCTCTATCATGAAGATCATTGTGCTACTTTGAAGCACAAGTGTGGAAAAAGGATAGTAACATTGTCCCTTCTCTCTTTTTCTCTCATTATACTTTTTTTGGGCCTTCTTTCTTTTTTTGCCTCTTTTCTCTCTTTTTTTCGTCCGGAGTCTCATCTCGACTTGTGGGGGAATCATAGTCTCCATCATCCTTTCCTCACGGGACAATGCTCTAATAATGATGATCATCACACTTCTTTTTACTTGCAACTCAAGAATTACAACTCAATACTTAGAACAGAATAAGACTCTATGTGAACGCCTCCGGCGGTGTACCGGGATTGCGATGAATCAAGAGTGACATGTATGGAAAAATTATGAACGGTGGCTTTGCCACAAATACGATGTCAACTACATGAGCATGCAAAGCAATATGACAATGATGATGCGTGTCATAATAAATGGAACGGTGAAAAGTTGCATGTCAATATATCTTGTAATGGCTATGGAAATGCCATAATAGGTAGGTATGGTGGCTGTTTTGAGGAAGATATAAGGAGGCTTATGTGTGATAGAGCATATCATATCACGGGGTTTGGATGCACCGGCAAAGTTTGCACCAACTCTCAAGGTGAGAAAGGGCAATGCACGGTACCGAAGAGGCTAGCAATGATGGAAGGGTGAGAGTGCGTATAATCCATGGACTCAACATTAGTCATAAAGAACTCACATACTTATTGCAAAAATCTACAAGTCATCAAAACCAAGCACTACGCACATGCTCCTAGGAGGGTAGATTGGTAGGAAAAGACCATCGCTCGTCCCCGGCCGCCACTCATAAGGAAAGCAATCAAAGAACACCCCATGCTTCAAATTTGTCACATAACGTTTACCATACGTGCATGCTACGGGACTTGCCAACTTCAACAAAAGTATTCATCAATTTCACAATTACTCAACTAGCACACCTCTAATATTACCACCTTTATATCTCAAAACCATCTATCAAACATCCAACTTCTCTTAGCAGTTAAAATTTATAGCCAAAGTGAATTACCATGTTGTTCTAAGGGTCTCTCAAAATGATATAAGTGAAGCGTGAGAGATCAATTGTTTCTATAAAATAGAACCACCGCTGTGCTCTAAAAGATATAAGCGAAGCACTAGAGCAAAAATTATCCAACTCAAAAAATATAAGTGAAGCACATAGAGTATTCTAATAAATTCCAATCAATGTGTGTCTCTCCCAAAAGGTGTGTACAGCAAGGATGATTGTGGTAAACTAAAAAGCAAAGACTCAAATCATACAAGACACTCCAAGCAAAACACATATCATGTGGCGAATAAAAATATAGCTCCAAGTAAAGTTACCGATGGATGAAGACGAAAGAGGGGATGCCTTCCGGGGCATCCCCAAGCTTAGGCTTTTTGCTGTCCTTGGATTTTACCTTGGGGTGCCTTGGGCATCCCCAAGCTTAGGCTTTTTGGTGTCCTTGTATTTTACCTTGGGGTGCCTTGGGCATCCCCAAGCTTAGGCTCTTGCCACTCCTTGTTCCATAATCCATCAAATCTTTACCCAAAACTTGAAAACTTCACAACACAAAACTTAAAAGAAAATCTTTGTGAGCTCCGTTAGTAAAATAAAACAAACCACCCCTTCAAGGTACTGTAATGAACTCAGTATTTATTTATATTGGTGTTAAACCTAATGTATTCCAACTTTTCTATGGTTCATAAACTCTATTACTAGCCATAGATTCATCAAAATAAGCAAACAACACACGAAAAACAGAATCTGTCAAAAACAGAACAGTCTGTAGTAATCTGTAGGTTTCGAATTATTATGGAAACCCAAAAATTCTAAAATAAATTTATGGACGTGAGGAATTTATCTATTAATCATCTTCAAAAATAATTAACTAAATAGCACTCTCCAGTAAAAGATGGAAGCAATTCTCGTGAGCGCTAAAGTTTCTGTTTTTTACAGCAAGATCAAAAATACTTTCCCCAAGTCTTCCCAACGGTTCTACTTGGCACAAACACTAATTAAACACAAAAAACACAACCAAAACAGAGGCTAGATAAATTATTTATTACTATACAGGAACAAAAAGCAAGGAATAAAAATAAAATTGGGTTGTCTCCCAACAAGCGCTATCGTTTAACGCCCCTACCTAGGCATAAAATCAAGGATAGATCTAAGTATTATCATCTTTGGTATGCAATCCATAAGTGGCTCTCATAATAGATTCATAAGGTAATTTAATTTAATTTCTAGGAAATTTTTCCATGCCCTTCCTTAACGGAAATTGGAATCTAATATTCCCTTCCTTCATATTAATAATTGCACCAATCGTTCTAAGGAAAGGTCTACCAAGAATAATAGGGCATGAAGGATTGCAATCTATATCAAGAACAATGAAATCTACGGGCACATAATTCCGATTTGCAACAATAAGAACATCACTAATTCTTCCCATAGGTTTCTTAATGGTGGAATCCACAAGATGCAATTTTAAAGAACAATCATCAAATTCATGAAACCTAGCAAATCACATAAAGTTTTAGGAATCGTGGAAACACTAGCACCCAAATTACACAAAGCATAGCATTCATCATATTTAATTTTTATTTTAATTGTAGGTTCCCACTCATCATAAAGTTTTCTAGGGATAGAAACTTCCAACTCAAGTTTTTTCTTCATAAGATTGCATTAAAGCATCAATGATATGTTTAGTAAAAGCTTTATTTTGACTATAAGCATGAGGAGAATTTAGCACGGATTGCAACAAGGAAATACAATCTATCAAAGATAAATTATCATAATTAAATTCCTTGAAATCCAATATAGTGGGTTCATTGCTATTTAAAGTCTTGACCTCTCCAATCCCACTTTTATCAATTTTTGCATCAAGATCTAAAAACTCCGAATCATTGGGACGCCTTCTAACTAAAGTTGACTCATCTCCAGTCCCATCATTATCAATATTCATATTGCAAAACAAAGATTTAATAGGGGACACATCAATCACTTTTAGATCTTCATTTTTATTATCATGGAAACTAGAAGAACACGCTTTCACAAAGCAATCTTTTTAGCACGCATCCTAGCGGTTCTTTCTTTGCACTCATCAACCAAAATTCTCATGGCTTTGAGAGACTAATTGATATCATTCTTAGGTGGAATAGATCTAAGTTTCAAAGAATCAACATCAAGAGAAATTATATCCACGTTCCTAGGCAACTTATCAATCTTAAGCATTTTTTATTCAATCAAAGCATTGAAACTCTTTTGCAAACTAATAAATTCTTTAATATTAGATTCAAAATCAGAGGGCATCTTATTATAATTTCCATAAGAATTGTTGTAGGAATTACCATAATTATTAGAGGAATTACTAGGAAACGTCCTAGAATTGAAATTACCTCTATACGCGTTGTTACCAAAATTGTTCCTACCAACAACATTCACATCCATAGATTAATTATTATTCTCAATCATAGTAGACAAAGGCATATCATTGGGACCAGTAGGAGCACTCTTATTAGCAAACAATTTCATAAGTTCATCCATCTTTCCACTCAAAACACTAATCTCTTCAATTGCATGCACCTTTTTACTAGTAGATCTTTCAGTGTGCCATTGAGAATAATTAACCATAATATTATCTAGGAGTTTGGTAGCTTCTCCTAAAGTAATTTCCATAAAAGTGCCTCCCGCGGCCGAATATAAAAGATTTCTAGAAGCAAAATTCAATCCAACATAAAAATGTTGAATAATCATCCATAAATTCAAACCATGTGTAGGGCAATTACGTATCATTAATTTCATCCTCTCCCAAGATTGTGCAACATGCTCATGATCAAGTTGCTTAAAATTCATAATATCGTTTCTAAGAGAGATGATCTTAGCGGGAGGAAAATACTTAGAGATAAAAGCATCTTTGCACTTATTCCATGAATCAATACTGTTTTTAGGTAAAGACGAAAACCAAGCTTTAGCATGATCTCTAAGAGAAAACAGAAATAGCTTAAGTTTAACAATATCATTATCCACATCTTTCTTCTTTTGCATATCACACAAATCAACACAGTTGTTTAGATGGGTAGCGGCATCTTCACTAGGAAGGCCAGAAAACGGATATTTCATGACAAGATTCAGCATCGGTAAGAGGAGCAATCGGAGTGCTAATAAAAACATTATTGTTTGTATTGGCAAAGTCACACAATTTAGTATTATCTTGAGCCATCATGACAAGCAAGCTATCCAACACACAAGCAAACAAGCGAAGAAAAAGCAAAAAGAAAGAGAGGGCGAAAGGAAAAGAGGGCGAATAAAACGGCAAGGGTGGAGTGGGGGAGAGGAAAACGAGAGGCAAATGGCAAATAATGTAATGCGAACGATAAGAGTAGTGATGGGTACTTGGTATGTCTTGACTTGGGGTAGATATCCCCGGCAACGGCGCCAGAAATCCTTCTTGCTACCTCTTGAGCACTGCGTTGGTTTTCCCTTGAAGAGGAAAGGGTGATGCAGCAAAGTAGCGTAAGTATTTCCCTCAGTTTTTGAGAACCAAGGTATCAATCCAGTAGGAGACCACGTGCAAGTCACCTCGTACCTACACAAACAAATAAGAACATCGCAACCAACGCTATAAAGGGGTTGTCAATCCCTTCACGGCCACTTGCAAGAGTGAGATCTGATAGAGATAATGATAATAAGATAAATAGTTTTGGTAATTTTATGATATAGATTGAAAGTAAAGACTGCAAAATAAAATAGATTAGAAACTTGTATGATGGAAAATAGACCCGGGGCCATAGGTTTCACTAGTGGCTTCTCTCAAGATAGCATAAGTATTATGGTGGGTGAACAAATTATTGTCGAACAATTGATAGAAAAGCGAATAATTATGAGAATATCTAGGTATGATCATGTATATAGGCATCACGTCCGTGACAAGTAGACCGGCTCGAGCCTGCATCTACTACTATTACTCCACACATCGACCGCTATCCAGCATGCATCTAGAGTATTAAGTTCATAAGAACAGAGTAACGCCTTAAGCAAGATGACATGATGTAGAGGGATAGACTAATGCAATATGATATAAACCCCATATTTTTATCCTTGATGGCAACAACACAATACGTGGCATTTCCCTTTCTGTCACTGGGATCGAGCACCGCAAGATTGAACCCAAAGCTAAGCACTTCTCCCATTGCAAGAAAGATCAATCTAGCAGGCCAAACCAAACTGTCGAAGAGACTTGCAAAGATAAACCAATCATACATAAAAGAATTCAGAGAAGATTCAAATATTGTTCATAGATAGACTTGATCATAAACCCATAATTCATCAGATCTCGACAAACACGCCGCAAAAAGAGTTACATCGAATAGATCTCCAAGAAGATCAAGGAGAACTTTGTATTGAGATCCAAAGAGAGAGAGAAGAAGCCATCTAGCTACTAGCTATGGACCCGAAGGTCTGAGGTAAACTACTCACACACCATCGGAGGGGCCATGGAGTTGATGTAGAGGCCCTCCGTGATCAAGGCCCCCTCCGGCGGAGCTCCGGAAAAGGCCCCGAGATGGGATCTCTTGGGTACAGAAGGTTGCGACGGTGGAAATAGGGTTTCGTGGTGCTCCTGGATGTTTGCGAGGTACGTAGATATATATAGGTGGAAGAAGTAGGTTGGTGGAGCAACGAGGGGCCCATGAGGGTGGAGGGCGCGCCTAGGGGGGTAGGGGCGCCCCCTACCTCTTATGGCCGCCTCGTTGATTGATTGACGTCCACTCCAAGTCCTATGGATCACGTTTGTTCCAAAAATCACCCTCCCAAAGGTTTCATTCCGTTTGGACTCCGTTTGATATTTCTTTTCCACGAAATACAGAAATAGGCAAAAAAACAGCAATTTGGGCTGTGCCTCCGGTTAATAGGTTAGTCCCAAAAATAATATAAAAGTGTAAAATAAAGCCCATTATCATCCAAAACAGATAATATAATAGCATGGAACAATCAAAAATTATAGATACATTGGAGACATATCAGTGATGTGGCGCAATGTCTTGTCAGTTTCAAGCTGGTTTTCCCACCATCCTTCTTAAATATCATGATGCACGTCCTAGTTCATCTAGTCGACGAGATTGTCATTCTGGGCCCTGTATTTCTACACAATATGTTCCCCTTTGAGAGTTTCATGAGAGTCCAAAAGAAATATGTCCGTAACCGCGCTAGGCTAGAAGGAAGCATCTCCATGGGCCATCAAACAGAGGATGTCATTGGGTTTTGTGTTGACTTCATTCCTGACCTTAAGAAGATTGGTCTCCCTCAATCGCGGTATGAGGGGAGACTGACTGGAAAAGGCACGCTAGGAGGGGACTCAATAATATGTAGGAACGGGCATTCTTGGTCTCAAGCACACTACACAGTTCTACAGAATTCTACCTTGGTGACCTCGTATGTCGATGAACACAAGAATATTCTGCGCTCCAATAACCCGGAGAAGTGTGACGACTGGATTACATGTGAACACATCAGGACTTTCGGCAGTTGGTTGCAAACAAGTCTCAGGGGTGACAACGCTGTTTCTGATAAGCTGTACTCGTTGGCCAGGGGACCATCTTCGACTGTATTGACTTACAAAGGGTACGAGATAAATGAGAATACATTTTACATGGTCGCCCAAGATCAAAAGAGCACCAAGCAAAATAGCGGTGTCCGCTTTGATGCAGCAACCAAGAGGGGAAAGGACACATATTATGGTTACATAGTGGACATATGGGAACTTGACTATGGACATGATTTTAAGGTCCCTTTGTTTCAGCGCAAATGGGTCAATCAGGAGGTGGGGTACAGGTAGACCCACAGTACGGAATGACAACAATGGATCTGAAGAATCTTGGGTACACAGACGCACCATTCATCCTAGCCAATGATGTGGCACGGGTTTTCTATGTGAAGGACATGTCTACCAAACTGAGAAAAATAAAAGATGAGGAAGTGAATACATCATACGATGACCCAAAGAGCCACATAGTTCTTTCAGGAAAAAGAGTCATCGTGGGATTGGAGGGCAAGACAGATATGTCTGAAGATTATGAAAAGTGTCATGAAATTCCTCCCTTCAAAGTCAAGGCTGACCCAAGCACCCTGTTAAACGATGAAGATTATCTATGGTTACGGCGCAATAAGCAATGGACACAGGCAAAGAAAAAGTGAAGACTTTCTCTCCACAACTATTATGATGATGACTTTGATCTAGAATATCACTGTAGCTACATGTGAAGAAGTGAAATGCCTTTTGTAACAGATGAGTTTCCGTATGAAACCCTGATACAGATTGTTCGTTTTGTACATGAAGTGCATCCAGTCTTTGTCGTAACCCTCTCAACTTTTTATAACATGCTATGTGGGTGAAATGATGATACCATGCCAAATTTCAACCTTTTTAGAGTTCTTTTGTAGCGCTTTTCAATTTCAGGGTCATTTAGCTTTAAAAAATCAGTAAATGCATGAAAAATACAAGATGAAGTCAGAAAGGGTTGAAAATTGATGATGTGGCTTTGAATGGTTCATTTTGAACACACAAAAAGTTTGGAGTTCAAATAAGTTCAAAAAATGAAATACCTTTGTAACAGATGAGTTTTCATCCGAAACCCTGATACTTCGAAAGAGATTGTCCGTCTTATACATGAAGTGCATCCAGTTTTTGCCGTAACCCTATCAACTTTTTATAACATGCTATGTGGGTGAAATAATGATACCGTGTCAACTTGCAACCTTTTTAGAGTGCATTTGTAGTGATTTTCAATTTCAGGGTCATTTAGCTCAAAAAATCAATAATGCATGAAAAATACCAAATGAAGTCAGAAAGGGTTGAAAATTGATGATGTGGCTTTAAATGGTGCATTTTGAAGAAACAAAAAGTCTAGAGTTCAACACTAGTAGAAAAAGGGCCTTCAGTCCCGGTTCATAAGGGCCTTTAGTCCCGGTTCTGGAACCGGGACTAAAATGTCGGTACTAATGCCTCTCCCTTTAGTCCCGGTTCAATCCAGAACCGGGACTAAAGGGCGCGGCCACGTGGAGCTCCACCTTTAGTCCCGGTTGGTAACACCAGGTTGGTAACACCAACCGGGACTAAAGGAAATTTTATGATTTTTTTTGGAAAAAAAATTTGAATTTTTTTTAATTTTTTTATTATTTTCAAATTTCTGAATTATTTTAACCTCTAGTCTGTAATCACCACCCCTCATCACTTCTCAATTTATCCTCTAATCACCCCTCATCATTCCAAATCATCTAACTTCCCGAATGGTCACCCATCCTCCCACTCCCCCAGCCTGAGCACGCTTAACTTCCGGGTTCTATTCTCCCTCGCTCCAAGTCTGCACTTGTTGTTTTCCTGACAATACTAAGATGTCAATCCTATTAACCTTCAGGAATTTTGCTTGAGCATGAAGTGACACATTTCATAGTTTTATTTTGAAACTATTGTTTTAAAAAACAATAATTATTTAGTAACACTAGTATTTCTTGAATAATTAGTTTGACCATTGTTTGACCACAGTTTGACCAGATTTGACCAAAATTGAAATAACTGAAATAATTATTTAGTAACACTAATATTCCAGAATAATTAGTTTGACCATTGTTTGACCACAGTTTGCCCACTGTTTGAATTTTTTTTCGATTTTTTTCACTCTAGATCTTAAAAGCCCCGTAACTTTTTTTCTATTAGGTTTTTGAGAATTTTGAAAATGTTTAACGGGGTTCCCCCGATTAAATTCGGATGTAACTTTTCGAGTAGATGATTTTTCATATAAAAAACTTTTTCATCCGAGTTAGTATGCAAAAGTTATGCCCATTTTTACAAATTTTAGAGAGATTTTGCAAATAAAGTCAAAATTCACATTTGCAAATTTTCCCAACAACTAGACCACATATCACATGGGAAACTTATTTTCTTTTATTTTTTTGACATTTCCATCATTTTCTTTTATTTTTTTTAAACTGAAAAGGCGATCCACAGGGGGGTAGAGTTTGAAAATGGGACCTTTAGTACCGGTTCGTGGCACGAACCGGGACTAAAGGTCTCATCCCCATTAGTCCCAGTTCGTGCCTCAAACCGGGAGTAAAGGTCTAATCTTTAGTCCCGGTTTGAGGCACGAACCGGGACCAATGGTTGTGGGCCAGGAGCGAGGCCCATTGGTCCCGGTTCATCCCACCAACCGGGACCAAAAGGTCCAGATGAACCGGGACCAATGGCCCACGTGGCCTGGCCGGCCCCCTGGGCTCACGAACCGGGACCAATGCCCCCATTGGTCCCGGTTCTGGACTGAACCGGGACTAATGGGGTTACCCGGCCTGGACCAAAGCCCCCTTTTCTACTAGTGCAAATAAGTTCAAAAGATGAAATCCGTTTGTAACAGATGAGTTTTCGTATGAAACCATGATACTTCGAAAGAGATTGTCTGTTTTGTACATGAAGTGCATCCAGTTTTTGTCGTAACCCTCTCAACTTTTTATAACATGCTATGTGAGTGAAATGATGATATCATGCCAACTTTCAACCTTTTCAGAGTTCATTTGTAGTGCTTTTCAATTTTATGGTCATTTAGCTCAAAGAATGAACTAATAGCAAAAAGGATGAACTAAAAATAATCAATTAAACTATTTTATTAAGATCAACAAAAACAAAACAATAATATTATTCAATAGCAAAAAGAATCAACTAAAAAGCTTTTATAAAACTCTAATAGCAAAAGGAATCAACTAAAATGCTTTTATAAACCTCTAGTATTTTTGAAACTAAAATTATATAAAATTTATGCAACTAAAATTATCAAAGTATTTTCTGTTCAAAACATTAATAGCAAAAAGAATTTTCATAAAGAATTTTTTTGTTAGAAACTTTAATAGCAAACTAAAATAACAAAATCTATTTTTGATTAAAACAGATATTTAAAATAACCTAAAAATTACGACATTGAATATAATGATAAAACACAGTAATATTAAATAGCAGGAAGAAGAATCACTCAAAAATCTATTATTATAGTAATGTTATTCACAAACTAGTGATTCGGACAAATTTCAAAGAATTCAAATTTAAACTATTCAAATTTGAAAACTAATGGCACTAACAGAAAGTTTATAATTTTTGTGACCTAACAGCAAAAATAATGCAAAAAACAAAAGAAAATAAATAATGCAAAAAAACAAAACAAAAATAGTGGAAAAAAATAAAATAAAAAATGTCACCTACTAGGCCACCACGGCCTGAATACGACTAGAAAACCAACCATGGGCTAGGATTTAGGCCCGCAGAAGACCTAGTAGGCCCACAGGTAGATAAAGCGATTTTAGGCCCGTAAGCCTGCATTTCAGAGGAGCTCGAAGTGGTCTGCGCAGCCGCGCTTATAAACCACTGTCGAAGACTCTCGGCTAGCGAGGTAGGACTAAACATCCCACCGCATCGCGCCATTTCCAGCACAAGGCCTTTGGTCCCGGTTGGTGGCACGAACCGGGACCAATGCCACCCTTTGGTCCCAGTTCATGGCACCAACCTGGACCAATTCCCCCTTTAGTCCCGGTTAGTGCCACCAACCGGGACCAAAGGTCTCTGTTTCCCGCCCTTTGGGCTGCTGAAAACTGACCTTTGGTCCCTTTGGTCGCGGTTGGTGACACCAACCGGGACTAAAGGGGGGCATTGGTCCCGGTTTGAGGTACGAACGAGGAGAAAAGGTGGTTGCTATATAACCCGACACTTAGGAAAATTCCCCCCATCCGCCATTCTTCTCTCGGACGCCGCCAGGCTGGTGCTGCTCCTCGATGTTGCACCCCTGCCCGACGTCGCCATCGCCATCACCGCGCGCTCCTCATCGTCGTGGCCCCGCGCCCCTGCCCTGCCCCGATGTGTCATCCCGTGCCCTGGCCCCTGCCTCGACGTCGCCCCGTGCCCCGGCCCCGGCCCCTGCCCCGACGTCGGCTGCCCCGTGCCCCGACACCGCCTCGTGATATGTCTCCAACGTATCTATAAATTTTGATTGTTCCATGCTATTATATTATCTGTTTTGGATGTTTAATGGGCTTTGATACACCTTTTTATATTATTTTTGGGACTCATCTACTAACCAAAGGCCCAGTGCAAATTGTTGTTTTCTTGCCTATTTCAGTGTTTCGCAGAAAAAGAATATCAAACGGAATGAAACCTTCGGGAGAGTTATTTTTGGAACAAACGCAATCCAAGAGACTTGGAGTGGATGTCAAGGAAGAAATGAGGCGGCCATGAGGTAGGAGGGCGCACCCAGGGGGTAGGCGCGCTCCCCACCCTCGTGGGCCCCTCGTGGCTCCGCCGACCTACTTCTTTCACCTATATATACTCATATACCCCAAAAACATCCTAGAGCACCACAAAACCCTATTTCCACCGCCACAACCTTCTGTACCCGTGAGATCCCATCTTGGGGCCTTTTCCGGCGCTCCGTCGGAAGGGGAATCGATCACGGAGGGCTTCTACATCAACACCATAGTGTCTCCGATGATGTGTGAGTAGTTTGCCACAGACCTTCGGGTCCATAGTCATTAGCTAGATGGCTTCTTCTCTCTCTTTGGATCTCAATACAAAGTTCTCCTCGATTCTCTTGGAGATCTATTCGATGTAATTCTTTTTGCGGTGTGTTTGTCGAGATCCAATGAATTGTGGGTTTATGATCAAGATTATCTATGAACAATATTTGATTCTTCTCTGAATTCTTTTATGCATGATTTAATATCTTTGCAAGTCTCTTTGAATTATCAGTTTGGTTTGGCCTACTAGATTGATCTTTCTTGCAATGGGAGAAGTGCTTAGCTTTGGGTTCAATCTTGCGGTGTCCTTTCCCAGTGATAGCAGGGGCAGCAAGGCACGTATTGTATTGTTGGCATCGAGGATAAAAAGATGGGGTTTATATCATATTGCTTGAGTTTATCCCTCTACATCATGTCATCTTGCCTAATGCGTTACTCTGTTCTTATGAACTTAATACACTAGATGCATGTTGGATAGTGGTCGATGTGTGGAGTAATAGTAGTAGATGCAGAATCATTTTGGTCTACTTGTCGCAGACGTGATGCCTATATACATGATCATGCCTAGATATTCTCATAACTATGCGCTTTTCTATCAATTGCTCGGCAGTAATTTGTTCACCCACTGTAGAATTTGCTATCTTGAGAGAAGCCACTAGTGAAACCTATGGCCCTCGGGTCTATTTTCCATTATATTATTTTCCTACCAACTTGCTATTTCTCTCATTGTTTATTTTGCAATCTTTATTTTCCAATCTATACAATAAAAATACCAAAAATATTTAGCTTATTATCTGTATCAGATCTCACTTTCTTAAGTGATCGTGAAGGGATTGACAACCCCTTTATCACGTTGGTTGCGAGGTTCTTGTTTGTTTGTGCAGGTAGTAGGTACTTGCGTGTTACCTCCTACTGGATTGATACCTTGGTTCTCAAAAACTGAGGGAAATTCTTATGCTACTTTGCTGCATCACCCTTTCCTCTTCAAGGGAAAACCAACGCATGCTCAAGAGGTAGCAAGCAGGATTTCTGGCGCCGTTGCCGGGGAGGTTGCACCAAGTCAAGTCAAGATTTGATCTCCCGTCAACAAGCCATTTCTGGCACCGTTGCCGAGGAGATTTACGCACAAGTCAAGACATACCAAGTACCCATCACAAACTCTTATCTCTCGCATTACATTATTTGCCATTTGCCTCTCGTTTTCATCTCCCCCACTTCACCCTTGCTATTTTATTCGCCCTCTTTTTTGTTCACCCTTTTTCTTGCTTCTTGTGTGTCTGTGTGTTAGATCGTTGGTTTTTCTATTATGGCTAGCCCTTCTATAACAGTTAGTACTCCCGATCATGAAGTTCTCAATTTTAAACAAAGCGAGGGAGAAAATTTAAAATATGCTTGGTATAGAATTTGCAATGCTCAGAATAGATCCACTAGGAAGCAGTCCACTTCCGTTCTTCTTCGCAATTTTTATGTAGGCATCACCCCTTGGAATAGATATATTCTTGATACCATTACTGGAGGGAATTTCTTGGGTAGCCATACTTTTGATTCTTATAATGCTATGATAGATTTGTTTGCGCCACCACCTCTCTTGGTTAATGGAACTATTTTAACTTTGGAACATGTGATGCAAAGGCTTGAAATTATTGAAAATAAAGTTGCCACTTTAGAGTTGGTTGAGAATTTGGACAAAAATATCCACAACCAAATTACCCAATATGGATCTAAGGTAGGAGTTACTCTGAATTTTTTTAAAGAAAAATAACCCATAGTTAACGAAAAGATAGATCAAGATTCCACAAGAATTGATAAACTTGAGGATATTATTACCAACTGAAGGTTTGCCTTTTCTTATGTGAAAAATACTCCAAATCCTCCTACTACTAGAGTTTCCAAGTTTATGTATGTACCTAAAAATAAAGGTGAATCTTCTAGTAAGGAAAATGCGGATCTCAAAGCAATAAGTGTTCACCCCAACATTTTCGCTATCATTAAGGAACCTTTTGCTACAAATGAATTTCTTAAATTCTTGCCTAGGAGTTTGATCATTAATAAAAAGAAGGAAACTCCTAAGGGTTATAAGTGTTCTATTTAAGAATTGCATACCAAAGATGACAATACCTAGATCTATTCTTGTTTTTATGCCTAGCTAGGGGCGTTAAACGATAGCGCTTGTTGGGAGCCAACCCAATTTTATTTTTGTTTCTTGTTTTTGATCCTGTTTAGTAATAAATAATTCATCTATCTTCTGTTTATATGTGGTTTTATGTTTTTAATTAGTGTTTGTGCCAAGTAAAACCTTTGGGAAGACTTGGGGCAAGTCTTTGCGATCTTGCTGTAAAAAACAGAAACTTTAGTGCTCATGAGATTTGCTGCCATTTTTACTGGAGAGTGCGATTAGGTTGATTCTTTTTGTAGATGATTAATAGACAAATTACTCACGTCCACCAGTTTATTTTGGAATTTTAGCGGTTACATAAGTGTTCGAAACCTACAGATTACTACAGATTGTTCTGTTTTTGACAGATTCTGTTTTTCGTGTGCTGTTGGCTTATTTTGATGAATCTACGGCTAGTATCGAGGAGTATAAACCATAGAGAAGTTGCAATACAGTAGGTTTAACACCAATATAAATAAATAATGAGTTCATTACAGTACCTTGAAGTGGTGGTTTGTTTTCTTATACTAACGGAGCTCATGAGATTTTCTGTTGAGTTTTGTGTTGTGAAGTTTTCAAGTTTTGGGTAAACATTTGATGGATTTTGGAATAAGGAGTGGCAAGAACCTAAGCTTGGGGATGCCCAAGGCACCCCAAGGTAAAATTCAAGGACAACCAAAAGCCTAAGCTTGGGGATGCCCCGGAAGGCATCCCCTCTTTCATCTTCGTCCATCGGTAACTTTACTTGAGGCTATATTTTTATTCACCACATGATATGTGTTTTGCTTGGAGCGTCTCGTATGATTTGAGTCTTTGATTTTTAGTTTACCACATTCATCCTTGTTGTACACACCTTTTGGAGAGACACACATAAATCGTAATTTATTAGAATACTCTATGTGCTTCACTTATATCTTTTGAGCTAGATAATTTTGCTCTAGCGCTTCACTTATATCTTTAAGAGCACGGTGGTGGTTTTATTTTATAGAAATTATTGATCTCTCATGATTCACTTATATTATTTTGAGAGTCTTTTAGAACAGCATGGTAATTTTTTTTGGCTATAAAATTAGTCATAATATGATAGGCATCCAAGATGGGTATAATAAAAACTTTCATAAAAAGTGCATTGAATACTATGAGAAGTTTGATACTTGATGATTGTTTTGATATCTTAAGATGGTGATATTAGAGTCATGCTAGTTGAGTAGTGGTGAATTTGAGAAATACTTGTTCTAAAGTTTGTGATTCCCGTAGCATGCACATATGGTGAACCGTTATGTGATGAAGTCGGAGCGGTATTTATTTATTTATTTATTGTCTTCCTTATGAGTGGTGGCCGGGGACGAGCTATGGTCTTTTCCTACCAATCTATCCCCATAGGAGCATGTGCGTAGTACTTTTTTTCGATAACTAATAGATTTTTGCAATAAGTATGTGAGTTCTTTATGACTAATGTTGAGTCCATGGATTATACACACTCTCACCCTTCCACCATAGCTAGCCTCTCTAGTATCGCACAACTTTCGAAGGTACCATACACCCACCATATACCTTCCTCAAAACAGCCACCACACCTACCTATTATGGCATTTCCATAGCCATTCTGAGATATATTGCCATGCAACTTACCACCGTTCCGTTTGTTATGACACGTTACATCATTGTCATATTGCGTTGCATGATCATGTAGTTGACATTGTATTTGTGGCAAAGCCACCTTTTATAATTATTTCGTACATGTCACTCTTGATTCATTGCATATCCCGGTACACCGCTAGAGGCATTCACATAGAGTCATATTTTGTTCTAGTATTGAGTTGTAATTTTTGAGTTGTAAGTAAATAAAAGTGTGATGATCATCATTATTAGAGCATTGTCCCAAGTGAGGAAAGGATGATGGAGACTATGATTCCCCCACAAGTCGGGATGAGAATCCGGACGAAAAGAAGAAGAAAAGAGAAAAGAAAAAAAGGCGATAAAAAAGAGGAAAAGGCCCAAATAAAAAAATGAGAGAAAAAGAGAGAAGGGACAATGTTACTATCCTTTTACCACACTTGTGCTTCAAAGTAGCACCATGATCTTCATGATAGAGAGTCTCCTATGTTTTCACTTTCATATACTAGTGGAAATTTTACATTATAGAACTTGGCTTGTATATTCCAATGATGGGCTTCCTCAAAACGCCCTAGGTCCTCGTGAGCAAGTGAGTTGGATGCACACCCACTTAGTTTCTTTAGTTGAGCTTTCATACACTTATAGCTCTAGTGCATCCATTGCATGACAATACCTACTCACTCAGCTTGATATCTATTGATGGGCATCTCCATAGCACGTTGATATGCCTAGTTGATTTGAGACTATCTTCTCCCTTTTTGTCTTCTCCACAACCACCATTCTATTCCACATATAGTGTTATGTCCATGGCTCACGCTCATATATTGCGTGAAGATTGAAAAATTTTGATAACATCAAAAGTATGAAACAATTTCTTGGCTTGTCATCGGGGTTGTGCATGATTAAATACTCTGTGCGATGAAGATAGAGCATAGCTAGACTATATGATTTTGTAGGGATAACTTTCTTTGGCCATGTTATTTTGAGAAGACATGATTGCTTTGTTAGTATGCTTGAAGTATTATTATTTTTATGTCAATATTAAACTTTTGTCTTGAATCTTTCGGATCTGAACATTCATGCCACAATAAAGAAAATTACATTGAGAATTATGTTAGGTAGCATTCCACATCAAAAATTCTATTTTTATCATTTATCTACTCAAGGACGAGCAGGAATTAAGCTTGGGGATGCTTGATACGTCTCCAACGTATCTACAATTTTTGATTGTTCCATGCTATTATATTATCTGTTTTGGATGTTTAATGGGCTTTAATATATCTTTTTATATTATTTTTGAGACTAACCTACTAACCAAAGGCCTAGTGCAAATTGCTGTTTTTTTGCCTATTTCAGTGTCTCACAGAAAAGGAATATCAAACGGAATCCAAACGGAACGAAACCTTTGAGAGAGTTATTTTTGGAACAAACGCAATCCAGGAGACTTAGAGTGGACATCAAGGAAGAAACGAGGCGGCCACGAGGTAGGAGGGCGCGCCCCCACACTCGTGGGCCCCTCATGGCTCCGCGGACCTACTTCTTTCGCCTATATATACTCATATACCTCGAAAACATCCGAGAGCACCACGAAACCCTATTTCCACTACCGCAACCTTCTGTACCCGTGAGATACCATCTTCGGACCTTTTCCGGCGCTCCGTCGAAAGGGGAATCGATCATGGAGGGCTTCTACATCAACACCATAGCCTCTCCGATGATGTGTGAGTAGTTTACCACAGACCTTTGGGTCCATAGTAATTAGCTAGATGGTCTCTTCTCTCTCTTTGGGTCTCAATACAAAGTTCTCCTCGATTCTCTTGGAGATCTATTCAATGTAATTCATTTTGCGGTGTGTTTGTCGAGATCCGATGAATTGTGGGTTTTATGATCAAGATTATCTATGAACAATATTTGATTCTTTTCTGAATTCTTTTATGCATGATTTAATATCTTTGCAAGTCTCTTCGAATTATCCCTCTACATCATGTCATCTTGCCTAATGTGTTACTCTATTCTTATGAACTTAATACTCTAAATGCATACTGGATAGTGGTTGATGTGTGGAGTAATAGTAGTAGATGCAGAATCATTTCGGTCTACTTATCACGGACGTGATGCTTTGGATTCCTGGCGAGAGTTCATGTCTATCTCATTATCGGACACTGGACCATTCGGGCATCTGAACCTGAATTGTGCCTCTGATTACCATGGGAGTGTGGATTTGCAGGAAAAAAATGACGTAGTGTCGGTTATCTGAAAAGAATGGATTCAGAGTAGGCCACCGTCGAGCTCTTCTGCAAACGAGCTGGCTCCATGGTGTCCCACGGCGATGGAGGGCTCTGTAGACAACTTGGTTCCAGCCGTGCTCGAGGCCGCCGCCGCCGCCGTGCTCTATGCAGCTGTGCCGAGGGAGCAGTGCCAAGCTGTGCTGCGGTATGCGCAGCCCATGATGCTCCTGGCGGCCAGGTGATCCATCACGGGCAGTTCGAATAAACTAATACTAGTTGGCCGTATAGATTCGGTAGTGGTATAATGTTGTAGGTTCCTGAATTTTGGTCTGGATGTTTGGCCGTACTTGACTTTCAGTTTTGTACAGTATACGGGAGCATTTTGGATTTGGTCTTTTCTGTATTCTGGCACCATGTTATATGTATTTTAAAGTGCACAAAAATAGCACTTACCGTCAAAATTAGTTGTGCAAAGTGCGGATGCTCCACAGGTGCTTGTTGTAATCTGAAATCCATTGAAAACACACTAAAGTTCATACGTTTAAAAAGCCTTGGAAACCAAAACGAAATTCAACAAACAAAATGATGGCGAGTACATCGGAAAACGACACAAAGTTCAATAAGTATAATTTTAGAGGTTCAAGTAATATGAGAACACTGCAAGTTTGCAGAAGAAAAATATCGGCGGTGCAGTTGCCGTCAGCTACATCGGGCGGAGCCTCTTGCTCCTCCACAAACCTGGCCAACCGCGCGCCGCCAACGCGGATCATCACCATCCCAATACTCGACCTTCGTGGGGTGCCTACCTGACCTTCAAGGGGTGCCAGCGGTGTCTTTCATCATTGTGCGTCGCTGATACGGGCCATCTGTCGACGAGCTATCGTGTAAAACCCGAGCAACGACCGGGCCTCACGTGCCAGCAATGGGCCCTAAACCTTCGCGCGGCAGCTCCCCTTGCTTGCCCTTGCCGTCGAGCGTGAGAGTCAAGCAAGGGCTCTTTATCCTGATCTGGGTTTCATCACGGTTGGACAAGCACACAGAAAATTTGGGCAAAGAAATGACATATGTTTGCAACACAATTTTGTTCTTGAATGCATGAAAGATGTAAAAGCGAGTGAAAATGTACGAGTTGTGTAAGGCCAATCTCAGCAATGTGGCATTCAATCCGGTAGCGCCTCACACACACACTGCTCCCTGTGCACATGTGATTTTTTTCCTCTCTAGTAACTAACATGTTTGGGGAATTTGTGAAGTCATGCTACTACCAACAGAGAAGGAAAATCACCACTGAACACCATTTTGAGATAAATGGAACCAACTTAGCAAACTAGGAAAGTCGACAGTGTGTCACCAACTAATTATTTTACAAGATGGTCGTGTGTGCGTTCGTGTGGTGTTTGTGTGTGGTGCGTTCGGTGTGCTCGTGCTATGTGTATGCTTTTCCTTTATTTTTTTGAATAAATCAGAACTTCATACATACAAAAAATAGAAGTTCAAAACCCAGATTTTCCTCGTTAATAAATAATAAACCAAGAAGTTCAATTGAAAAAAGGGAGCAGCTTAATATTTATTACAAAAACTCTAATTTTCCCCATTACTAGTGAATAAACCAAGAAATTAAGTTCGAAATAACCAAGTTCTATGATGTTTATTACAAAATTAGTATTTTGTTTTGTTACAAATGAATAACACCAAGGAGTCCAAATTGAAAAAACCAGGAAGCTTAATTTTAAAAAATAGAATAGTTCAATGTATATGAAAAACTTAGATTTTCCTTGTTACTAGATAATAAACCAAGATGTTCAATTTCAAAAAATGGAGCAGTTCGATATTTATTACGAAAACTCAAATTTTTTCCATTACAAACGAATAAACTAAGAAGTCCATTTAGAAATAACGAAGAAGTTCGACATTTATTAAAAAACTCTGTGTTTATGCATGAAAACTCACTTATTCTCTTTGTATGAAAAAATACACACACAAGTTCAAAATTTAAAAGTAGAGCAATTTGATGTCTATAAAAAATTCTGATTTTTCATGTTACAAAAAGGATAACGTCAATTTGGCATTTTGTAAAAAGGGCCTAAAAATGACGGTGAATTTGAAAAAAATGACTATATGAAAATTTTCCGCAAGGATTTTTCCTGTGACGCTATATTTGTATGTTGGTAGCAAGCTTGATGATGTATTGGTGTGCTACACTTGATGATGTATTGGTTGTGCACGTAGCACACAAAGTGTGTGTGTATTGTTGTGTGTAATTTTCTTGAATTTCAATAGCATGCGAAGTTCATCTTTCGAAAATTCCTAAGTTCATGTGTACCCATATACTGAAGAAAATCATCAGTTTAAAAAAAGGAACGCCTAGGCCATTTCACCGATAGCAAAAAATGCCTAAAAATGTCGCGAGACAAAAAACAAATCGTAGAAAGTGGAAAAAACAATAATTTTGCTTTGTAAGTTTAACCATTTCTATAAAATACATCGAAGGTCCAATTTAAATAATATGGTGGTTCAATGTTTATTACAAACCTGTGATTTTCCCCTTTACAATAGAATAACCAAGAAGTTCAAAAATTAAAAATGGAGCAGTTCGAAAAGTTTATAAAAATGGTGTTTCTAAATTTTACAAAAAAAATGGAGAAGTTCAAATTTATATTGCGGGACGTCCGACCACCAATTACATGTTTTAAAATGTCAAGAAATGACATCCGACCTTCAATTGCGTGTAATTCAACAGAAAAAACAAGAAGTTCAAGTACTGCAAGGACTGAATTTCAGGTGAGAATAAAAGTATAGAAAAATATGCTTACAAAGTTTGTTGAAAGAAGTTCAAGTGCTCTTTCCGAGGAAGTTCAAAAATTCTTGCGAGAGAAGTTCACCTTGTATTTCCATGTTCGAAAACACAAAATATAAATTGTTTTTTTTTGCATTTTAACATAATTCTCTCAATCCACAAAGAAGTTCAGTTATTATTTGGGAGCAATTTAATTTCAAAAAGAAAATAAAAAATCAAATTAAAAAAATGGAAAAAGTTCATGTACTACATGGTGTGTGTTTAATATGAGAAAAATGAATTAAAAGGTAAGGTTCAATTTTTTGTTGCTATAAGTTCAAGTCCTCGGACGGAGAAAGTTAAAAATAATATTATGAGAGGGGTTTGTACAAAAAGAATATCATTTGTGTAACACTCACGAATGGATAAGAAAATTACAAACAAAAATACGGCACGGAAGTTTAACGTGAAAACAGCAGAAAGTTCAACTACTATACTGAATCAATTTCAGATGAAAAACTTTTGAAATCGTCGCGAGTATGAAAAAATGATCAACACGGGAAAGTTGCTTTTTACAACAGTTTTTCATCGGTATATCATTTGCTAAATTCCGTTAAGTTGTTTGGGAGTTACGGGCAAAAAACAGAGTGAAGTTCAGACACAACTGCAACAGAAGTTCAAGTACTTCACGCAGTGCATTTTTGAAAAATCTGTTACAGAAATCATGATCTCGTCATTTTCAAAATTACTTGAAAACAACTGGGACTTAGAGAAAACTTTATATACGAAAAAGTTTCGCATTTTCCATAGCTTTTCAACGGTATATTATTTTCCCCATTACGATAAAGTTTATACAAATTACAACAAAAATATGTTTTTAGCAATTTTCAAAGTTGACTTAAAATAGTAAGGAATTGGGAGAAACAATATATACCAAAAAGTTTCGCATTTCCTCAAGATTTCCAACTCCATATCATTTGATGCATTCGGACGCACGGTTAAACAATTAGCTCGAAAATACAAACTCGGTGGAACTTGTACCGTTTTCTAAAGTACTTTTAAATCATTCAAAATTAGAAAAAACTTTCAACATGAAAAGTAGCACATTTTTATAAGATTTCCAACGCTATATCATTTGCCTCAATTGGATTAGCCGTTTAGAAATGACATTGAAAATACGAACTCGCCTGTTTGATTTGCGAAATTTTATGATTTTCCAAATTACTCTTTAATCATAGGGGAATTAGAGAAAACTTTCAACACGTGGAATGAGCGGTTTTGTAGCAGCTTCCAACGCCATATTATTTGCCCCATTCCGATAAATAGTTTATAAGTGCGATCGAAAATACAATTCACGTTTTTTATGTGAAGAAAACCCAATTTTCAAAACTGCTCTTAAACCGCTTACGTTTTGCCAAAAATTTAACTTGGGTCATGATACTCATGTCCATAGCTTTCCAACGGTATATCGCAAGCCCCATTTGGGCAAGGTTGGCGGAAGTTCAACCTAGCACCGGGGGAAGTTCAGGTCGAACAACTCAGGCAGTGAAATTGCAAAAAACGCAAGTTCATCATGACCCGAGAGCAAAATCCGCCAACAAGCGAGATACCTATTTAAAACAGGCATTTAGTTGCTAAAAACCGTTTCTAGATTACACTTACATCATATAGAAGACGACTAATCAGAATAATTCATGCGGGGAGACACGGTTGCAAAGATAGCCCGAAGGTCGGGTTCCTACAGAGGGAAGTTCATGCGTGTAACTCAGGAAGTTCATGTTGTGATCAAAATAATATTCTGATCCCGTGATCAGAATAGTGTTTTAGGGACGTCGGACATTCATGAGAGAGGCGGTCCGGTTCGGTCGTCGGACATGTCATGTGATAGGTAGTATTTTTTTGTTCATAGAAAACTCCGATAACTCTTCAACATGAGGGGGACGTCGATCAACCCCCTCTCGCCCGACCAAACCCTAGAAGCGTCGAGGCCACCCAAATTTACCAAGTTAAAAGAGAGTTGTCGAGGCCACCCAAATTTACCAAGTTAAAAGAGCGTTATCGAGGCCACCCCAAACCCTAGAAGCACTGTCGAGGCCACCCCAAACCATAGAAGCGTCGAGGCCACTAATATGATTCCTGGTCTATGTTTAGCTAGCTAGGTCTATGTTTGCCACTAATATATACATCTCTCATGTTTGTATATTAATTGTCATGTTGCAATATTTGCAGAAACTATGGATCAACAAAGAGACTTGGAAAAAGAATAGTTGTTGGGGGGTATAATCTTCAACGTAGGTGATGTCTTGTCATTTCTCAACGACACCAATGGTCAGGAAGGAGAGGATGACGGCTCCGGTGATCGAACAATGGAGGAGGAAGGACATGATCATGACGGCGTCGGTGACCGAATGGCGGAGGAAGAAGGAGACCATGATGACGGCTCCAGTGACCGAATGGAGGAGGGAGCTGTTCCAAAGTCCGGTGAGGTATATATATTAATTAAGCCAGTGCTGACTAATTGATGCATTAGTTCTTTTGGTATATGTATATTAACTCTTATTTCTTCTTTTATAGCCCCCCGGATCAAGCCAAACTTCGGTAACGAGACAAGGCCCGAAGAAAAGGTTGCACCAGGATGAAAGGTTCACGATCACAGCACTCGCGGACAATGGCCAACCGATTGAACCTAGGCGGACCAAGGAAACATTTTCTGCTCAGTGCAGAGCTATTGTTAGGGACAACATCCAGCTATGGAATAAACCTAAGAACGAAGACCCTCAAGTTTCTTATGTCACCAATAGACAGAAAGATGATCTTTGGACCTCACTAAAGGAAAATTTCACCCTACCACCAGAGGAGGATCCGAATAAGCCAGTTATAGAGCCACTGGTCAAGGCGTGTGCTCTTAAGAAGATGGCAAACATATTCAGGAGGTGGAAGAATGAGTTGGAATCAACGTTTGTCAACAAAGGGAAGACTCCAGAATTCACTGGCCGATTTGAGAAGATAAGAGATCACTGGCCCGCATTTGTGGCCTACAAGACATCTGCCAGGGATGGTGCTCGGTACCAATCCTGGTGATTACCTGGGCGATGATGTAGAGTTTGAAACAATGGAGGTGGTCGGATTCAGATACCAGTACGGGAAGCCTCTCGTCAAAGATGGAAGTTCTCCTCTAACAATGATGATGCGAAGATTCCATCAATGATACATGAAAACCTGCAGCGAATTTGGGAAGGATGTTTTGATGATGAGAATTAAAGAGGAGCACGACCTCGTTGGAACTGGTTTGTTCTCTATCGAATTTGACGAGTTATTCCAGTTATACAATCAAAAGGCCCTCGACAAAACACTCGTGACTTGCTACTGTCTGTAAGTACTACTTCTGTAATTAAGTCTCTATATATAGCTCAGCTCTTTCATTGCATGTGTATATATAATTATCTTCACTATATTATGCAGATTGAAGATCATCGAATGCAGAAAAGCACAAATCTATGACATTGGATTCATTAACCGAAATATCATACATGAATGGACGGTTAAAAACAATGTCACAGAAACCGAGGACAACTTGCTACAATCGTTGCTCAAAAATAAAAATAAAAAGGATAAAAATACTATTTCCTTACAACTTCAAGTGAGTGTTACTGTCTTGTGCATATTCGGTTTCCCTTATTACTCAAGGTTATAGTAATGTAATTGATAAGTTATGCATGCGTGCGCAGCTTTCACTATATTCCCCTAGAGATTAAGCTTGAGTAGGGAGTAGTAACCGTTTTAGACTCGAGACGAAAAGATCCCGACACTAGTAGAAAACGGAGTTTTATCACTGGTTCGTAAGGGCCTTTAGTGCCGGTTCTGCAACCGGCACTAAAGAGTGGAGACTAAAGCCCCCCCCTTTAGTACCGGTTCGGCACGAACCGGCACTAAAGGACCACCACGTGGCGTGAGCTCGCGCCGTGGTATGGGCTAAAGGTTTTTTTTTGAAAAAAATTCTGCAAATTTTGGAAAAAAAATTGTTTTTTTTTGATTTTCTGAATTATTTGATGATTTAATCTCTAATCACCCCTCTTAACTACGCAAGTGTGGATCACTCATTCCAAATCGTCTAACTTCCCGGTCGGTCACCCATCCTCTCACTCCCCCAGCCTGAGCATGCTTAACTTTGTAGTTCTATCCCCCCTACTTTTCAAGTCTACACTTGTTGTTTTCCTGGCAAATGTAAGATGTCAATCCTATTAACCCTCAGCGGTTTAGCTTGAGCATTAAGTCACACGTTTCACCATTTAAGTTCGAAACTATTATTCTAAAAAACAGTAATTATTTAGTAACACTAATATTTCTTGAATAAGTTTGACCCCAATTTGACCATAGTTTGACCATAGTTTGAAATACTTCTTGAATAAGTAGTTTTACCATAGTTTGATCAGATTTAACCAAAAAAACTAAAATTTAAGCATATCTTTTTTTTCCTTTTAGAATTTGAGAATTCTAAAAAATTGCAAACAGGCCATAGGTTGTGAAAATCGGATGTGGATTTTCGTTCTGAACATTTTGATACATTATACATTTTTTCCCGACATCGTATGCAAAAGTTATGGCCGTTTTACTTTTTCATAACACCTTTTTGCAAAACATGTCCAAATTTAAGTTTTTTAATTTTCCTAACTAGTAGATGTAGTAATGTAAGTACATCTCGAAGAATTTTATTTTTTGATTTTTTTATCATTTTCTTTTGTTATTTTCAAAACTAAAATGGCGATACACGGGGAGGGGGGTAGAGTTTGAAAATTGCCCTATAGTCCCAGTTTGTGTCTCCAACAGGGACTAAAGGTCAAACCCTTTTAGTACCGGTTCGTGACACGAACCGGTACTAAAGGTTCAACACGAACCGGCATTAATGCATAGCCGTTCGAACCGGCACTAATGGTACCATTAGTACCGGGCCAAAATCAAACCGGGACTAGGTCCTTTTTCTACTAGTGCGAGGACTATGCGGACATGACTCAAATGCTCCAGAAGTAAAGTTGAATCGATTATTATGACACCTCTGAATTAACCCTCCAAAACCCCCGAACCCCCATTTTTTAAAAAAAAATCCCTGCTCCTGCCATATGCTGACGTTTCATTTCATTATTGGCATGGATTCGTTGCCTTGCCTTGCGTTGGCGGTGCGGTGCGGTGGGGGGCAATAAATTCCTTGCCGTGACGGCACCGACAAAGGCAGACATGTCCATGTGCGCGCGCAGCTCCACCTCTCCAGCTAGCGCATGAGCTAATCTAATCTAATCTAATCTAATCTTGTGACACCCATCATGAACAGATCACTCACACCTCTTGCTTAAATTAACGGCCTTGTAGTGCTCCGCTCCACTAGTAGTAAGACAATCTGATTCTCCAATTCCAGTTGCAGTTCCAATTCCAATTCCCCACAGAGAATGCTCATCCCATTCAAGAAATCCGCATCAATCAATCAATCAATCAATCAATTATACTTATAATCCAATCCAAACAAATAAATTAATACTCCGGAGTAGAGTAGAGTAGATTAGAGTACAATTCATGTTTCTCATCTGACAAAAAAGAAAGAAAGAAAGAAAGAAAGAAAGAAAGAAATCAAGAAAGAAAAAAAGAAATCAAGAAATCGGAATGGATGGGAGGAAGAAGAAGAAGAGCATCTCACGTGAATCACAGCCACATGAGGATGAGAGCGGCGAGGAGAGACAGAGCGGATCCGGCGGCCCGGTGCAGGGCCATGGAGGAGGCAGCCGAGTCGTCGTCGTCGTCGGGGCCGGGCGAGAGCGAGGGGAGCGCCTCGGACGGGGCAGCGGCAGGCGGCAGCGCAGAGAGCGCCTTGAGCGCGGCCTCGTCGTCCGCGGACGGCTTGAGCAGCTTCCCATCGGCGCCAGGCACGTCCACCGACAGCTTCTGGCCCTTGCGGCAGCGGCCCGGGGCGGCGCTGGTGAAGTAGGCCCGCCCGGGCTTGGTGAGGTTGAAGACGGAGTTGCCGTCCTCCAGCTTGAGCAGCGGGTCGGAGACGTGGCAGGCGGCGAAGGCCTTGGCGGTGACCTGCACGGCGCTGTCCTGGCTGGGCGGGTAGAGGAAGAAGAGGGCGTCGCCGAGCTTGACGGGGACGGACTTGGCCCACCGCACGTACACGTCCGGCTTGCTGGACGGCGGCACCCCCCACGCGTCCAGACCGCCCACCTTGTACTCAGCGGCGGCGCACCCGTCCATGGAGACGCACAGCAGCAGCGCCAGGGCCGCTAGAGTCGCCATTCCCACCGGCGTGCCCATCGTCCGTCCTCTGCTTCCCCAAAGCTCCTCCCTCTGCTTTTTCTTGGATTGGGATTGGTTGTGTCTGGCTGGCTAGATTCCAGATGCGGATTTATGATGAGGAGAGGAGAGGAGCCGGAGTGGAGGAAAGGTAACCAACGGGTAGATTTGACCACGTGACGCGCCGCCCTACCCAGAACCAGATGCGGGCGCCCGGGCCGGGCAGGTAACTGGCCCATCACAAAAAATCGACCCAACCAAATCTTTCGAATCCGTTCCAAATATACGATGGATACGAGACGACGGTCAGAGCACGCCCGACCGCGTCCGTCTGACAAGTCAGACCCGTGGATGTCCCACAAAAAACCACGCCGGGCTCATCGCTCCAAAACCCTAGCTCGCTCTCTCTCTCTCCGTCCGCTCCTCGCCCCGCACCGATTCCGGTCGAATCCAGCGCAATGTCAAGCTCTGCCAATCGACCCGACGACGAGCTAGATTTGGAGTATGAGCTAGCCCTCCGCATCGCCTTGGAGCGGTCCAAGGTGGAGACCGGGGGGCAGCTCCGGATCTGCAGCCTCGGCACAGCCACACTTTCCCCATTGGCGCAGATCGGACGCCGGCGCTGACCCCTCCCGGCCCGGGGGCAGCTTCGACAGGCGGCTGTCACTCCCCCTTGTGAGTAGCGGTGGGTGCTTGTGCCCGCCCAGCCGGCCCGGACGCCCACACCGAAGTCGGAGGCGCGCGCCGCCCGCCACGAGAGGCAGCAGGCAAGGGAGAGGGACGCTACGAAGAGCTCTGTCCGCCGCTGCCGTGGGTTACCGGCAGAGCCCGACGAGGACGAACGGCTCCTTGCGTGGGTCTACCGTCGGTCGCTTACGACGGCGGAGACGGACGCTCGGCGGCTCCGCCGGAAGAACGCGAAGGCAATTCGGCTTGCCATCGAGCAGTCCGAGCGGGAGGCAAAGGAGAAGGCGGCAGAGGCGGCTCAGCTGGCCAAGCTCAGGGGCCAGCAGACCGGGCCGCCCAGCGCCTCAAGGGCCTCATCATCATCTCCTCCTCCTTGTCCGATGGCGACGGCTCCTTGTCCGACGAATCGGGTGATCCTCCACCAGCCGATGACGGCTACAGCTATGTCGGTGACCAAAAGGGGAAAGGGCCAACCCGGAAGTAGTGAAGTTCAATTTCATTTCAAATTTTAGATGTAGTATAAAGTTGTATGTCGTTTATGTGAACTTTGGTGATCTTTTGGTGAACAATTGTGGTGTCCTATGTCTGATTCTATGTCCAGTCAGTTGATCTACTTAATTTGGGCGATGTTGCATGATTTAGTATGGATATAGGAGTTCGGATATGATATACACGGATGTGGACGACGCAATTTGAGGGGTGCCTGGTCAGTGCCCGCGGACGCGTCCGGGCACGTCTGCGGGCATTTGAGGGGCCGGATTTGCCAAGTCTGGTTGTAGATACTCTTAGAGCATCTACAGTCGGACTTGCTAAATCCGACCCCTCAAACGCCTACAGAGGCATCCGGTTCCGGAGTGGTCGGAGTCTGATCCGCTGCCTGCCATGTCGGAGACGGCCGGAAACCGCCGGAGGTGAGTTCGGGTGGCGGAGGGGGTGAAGGGGAGTGAAGTGAAGTGGCTAGGGTTTGCTTCGGTGAGCGGATGAGACCGAGTATATGTGGGGTCGGATGGGTCAGTATGGACCGGATCCGATGTGATGGGCGTGCACGGGCGCGCCCGGGCGCCCCATATCCGTTCCACATTTGGGCTGGATATGAAGGGTGCTGGTCAGCCTGGATATTTGAGGCCCGTTTAAAGCATTCGTCTAGATGAAAAATCTTGACCGGTGGCGGGCCACCCGAGCGTTTGAGGAGGGTTTGGGGTGCCCTACTGTAGATGCTCTTAGGACAATAAGTAAAATCCGAAAGCGTTGTTTGCACCCGAGTCACATGAGTTTGGATGGACAGTAAGTAAAATTCAAAAAAAATACAAAAAAGAAATTGAAATATTTTGGCACAAACATTGGTGTTTTTTTCCATATGCATGCAAAATTTTGCTACGAAATCACGTTCGTGTAGGTGTTGGAAAAAAACAAAATTAATGCTTCAAAAGGACTGTTATTTAGAGCATCGATTTTCATTTTGCCCACACCTGCACGAAATTATGCACACATGTTGAAAAAACTTCAATTTTTCTTGAAAGAACATCAGATTTTTCTTGAAAGAACATCAGATTTTTCTTGAAGAGACAAAGGCCAGCGACCCCGTCGCCGAGGGAACCCTGGATGGCAGAGAGGATCGCCTAGTCCTGCTGCACCCACATACGGTGTTCCGGGTTGATGGCCGGGCCGTGGACGGTAGGGATGACCTGCGGAGGACACGGTAGCAAACCATCAACAAACCCTAGGAGAGACCGGCTGCGTAGCAGCGGTAGGACCTTGGCGCGCCAGAACAAGTAGTTGTCCGGCGTGAGTCGGATGGCGATCAAGTTGTCGAAGTGGAATGGCCCGGTGGGCGTGATTGCGCCAGCAGCAGGGACGGTTGGTGGCGGAGCCGCGACAGGATCCACGGCCGCGACCGATGCCGCGGGCAGGGGCGGGATCACGGCCGCAGGCAGAGTCGCGAGCGTGGCCGCGGGTGGCATCACGGGCGGAACCTCCCCCGAGGCTGTCGGGAGGACGGCAAGTGATGAGGAATAGGCCGTGGGTAGGATCGCCGTCGTGGCGGCGGAGGTTGCAGGTGACAGCGGCGGGATTGGAGCTGAGAACATGGAGCCCACAGCGGTGGTGCCGAAGAACTGGGGCACCGACGGAGCCAGGGGGTGAGGTGGAAGGTTGAGAGAGCGGCAAGCGACACGGGGATGGACCCGAAGCTGGCGGCGCCCGAAGCGGAAGTGGTCATGGCGTCGGCGGCGGCCCTAGGGTTTAGGGTTTTTGGCGCGGCGGCGACGGCGACGGCAGGTGGGGTGAAGGACCTAGATTAGACTCGATACCATGTAAAACGTAGGTTTTGGGAGAACTGGCTCAACCCTCAAAAGGATGGCCTATCACATATATATAATGATGACATACAAGTCCAATACCAATAAGTTATAGTTTACACAGTAGGGCTACAATACGAAGTCTAACAATAGGCTAGGGTGGGTTTAAGCGAGGTTGCGTGTGGTCCATACTATATATTGCCGGCCGGCTGCTAATCGATCACACACGGAAAGGAAAGGAATACTTGAGCTGTATCGTGTGTGTGTGTGTGTGTTTGCCTTTGCCTTCCCTTGTTGGTTTGGGGTTTGAGCCAGAGAGACAGACAGACAGATGGGCGTGCGCTGGTGCTCATTAGAACATCACATGGGAGCACATGGATGCTTCCAGGTCAGGTCAGGTCACGGTTTACCAACTTTGTTTTCTCTTCTCTTGTGTACGTACATATGCTTTTTGTTTTCTTCTCTTGTCAGTCAAGTAGTGGTTAGTTGCGGCCGGGGAGTGTCCACTCCACTCCAGCATTACAAATTTGGCTCTCTCCCTCTCTCTCGGTGGTTGTGGTTGGATTGCAAGTGGAACCAGCAGCTAGCTGCTTCGGCCGTTGTGCGCTAAGCCAATCTCATGGGGAACACATCCGCCCTCTCGTTCGCCCGTTGGGTCAGTATATGGTCGAATATGGGAATGTATGTGTCATGCTTATTTTAACTAATATGAAACATATAAGTTAGAACATCTACAACATGACCTCTCAAATCCGTCTCATACGTTTAGGAGGCACCCGGACCCAGTCATGATTTTGACCCAGACGGCTCCTCAAACGGCCCTCAAACGCCCAGGCTGACCAGCACCCCCATATCCAGCCCAAATATGGGGGCGCCCGGATACACCCGCCACATCGGACCCGACAAACCCGACCCCACCCCCAATTGCACCAGATCCCCCCCCCCCCCCCCCCCCCCCCCCCCCCCCCCCGAGCTGCCGGATCCATTTGCTCTCTCCTCTCTTCTTCCTCCTTCACGTCGTCCGGCTTGCAGCTCCGCAGCCATTCCCAGGCTCTCCGCCACCAGCTCGGGAAGAGCGCTCCCATCCTCGCCGCGGGGGACGTTGTCGCCGGCCCGGACGCCACCGTGGTATGTCCGGCAACTCTCTGGCTCCGCCTTGCGCTTGATGTGTTCGACACATTAACCAGTCAGAATTATTGTGATTTTGGTACGTAAATGATGGATCCCGATGCTTCGTCGGACGAGGATTATGGACCAACGAAGCTTGACCAAATGAACCAAATGCGCAGGACACGGAGAAGTTGTTGGCTATTGGAGAGGCAAGGGGGTTTCCAGGAATGCTCGGATCAATTGTTTACATGCATTGGCAATGGAAACACTGCCCCAAATGTCTGTGGGGAATGTATCAAGGTCACACTAAAGAGGCCACCATTGTACTAGAAGCGGTGGCATCACATAACTAGAGAGGCCACCATCTCCGAACACGGAGTTTGGAGAGATGAAGAGATGAAGAGCGCTCCAATGACCAAAGGCAAAAAGAAAAAGCTGGAGGAGGAAGTGAATAAGCAAGCCGAAGAGATAAAGTGCTTAAAGGCTCAACTCTCGGATGCGCAGAAGGAAAACCAAAAGTTAAAGGGCGGCATATTTGGTATGACTCTTGAACCATCCGGAGGACTTTATACAGTCCTATAATACGGAATGTGATAATGTTGTTCTTTCAGGTCTGTTAACCGGCCATCACGAAGAAGAGTGATGTCTACTACACAACCTTCTTTTTGCAGACATTGTTGGGCCTTCAAGTGCAGAGGTTTGTAGGATAGTAGCAAATTTCCCTCAAGTGGATGACCTAAGGTTTATCAATCTGTGGGAGGCATAGGATGAAGAAGGTCTCTCTCAAACAACCCTGCAACCAAATAACAAAGAGTCTCTTGTGTCCCCAACACACCCAATATAATGGTAAATTGTATAGGTGCACTAGTTCGGTGAAGAGATGGTGATATAAGTGCAATATGGATGGTCGATATAGGTTTTTGTAATCTGAAAATATAAAAATAGCAAGGTATCAAGTGGTAAAAGTGAGCGTAAACGGTATTGCAATGCTAGGAAAGAAGGCCTAGGGTTCATACTTTCACTAGTGCAAGTTCTCTCAACAATAATAACATAATTGGATCATATAACAATCCCTCAACATGCAACAAAGAGTCACTCCAAAAGTTACTAATAGCGGAGAACAAACGAACAGATTATTGTAGGGTACGAAACCACCTCAAAGTTATTCTTTCTGATTGACCTATTCAAGAGTCCGTAGTAAAATAACACGAAGCTATTCTTTCAGTTCGATCTATCATAGAGTTCGTACTAGAATAACACCTTAAGACACAAATCAACCAAAACCCTAATGTCACCTAGATACTCCAATGTCACCTCAAGTATCTGTGGGTATGATTATACGATATGCATCACACAATCTCAGATTCATCTATTCAACCAACACAAAGAACTTCAAAGAGTGCCCCAAAGTTTCTACCGGAGAGTCAAGACGAAAACCTGTGCTAACCCCTATGCATAAGTTCACAAGGTCACAAAACCCGCAAGTTGATCACCAAAACATACATCAAGTAGATCACGTGAATATCCCATTGTCACCACAGATAAGCACATGCAAGACATACATCAAGTGTTCTCAAATCCTTAAAGACTCAATCCGATAAGATAACTTCAAAAAGAAAATTCAATCCATTACAAGAGAGTAGAGGGGGAGAAGCATCATAAGATCCAACTATAATAGCAAAGCTCGCGATACATCAAGATCATGTCAAATCAAGAACACGAGAGAGAGAGAGACTGAGAGATCAAACACATAGCTACTGGTACATACCCTCAGCCCCGAGGGTGAATGATGACCCACAAGTATAGGGGATCTATCATAGTCCTTTCGATAAGTAAGAGTGTCGAACCCAACGAGGAGCAGAATGAAATGATAAGCGGTTTTCAGCAAGGTATTCTCTGCAAGCACTGAAATTATAGGTAACAGATAGTTTTGTGATAAGATAATTGGTAACGAGCAACAAGTAACAAAAGTAAATAAAGTGCAGCAAGAAAAGCGCTCCCGAGGACACATGGGAATTATTTTCAAGCTAGTTTTCATCACGTTCATATGACTCACGTTCGGTACTTTGATAATTTGATATGTGGGTGGACCGGTGCTTGGGTGCTATTCTTACTTGAACAAGCATCCAACTTATGATTAACCTCTATTGCAAGCATCCGCAACTACAACAAAAGTATTAAGGTAAACCTAACCATAGCATGAAACATATGGATCCAAATCAACCCCTTACGAAGCAACGCATAAACTAGGGTTTAAGCTTCTGTCACTCTAGCAACCCATCATCTACTTATTACATTTCTGATATCCAAATATAGGCTTCCAATATATCAATCTTCATGTCTCGACCATTTCGAGACTCCTTGTCATGTCTGTGATCACATCCGGGACTCCGAACAACCTTCGGTACATCAAAACTCATAATATAACCGTCATCGAAACTTTAAGCGTGCGGACCCTATGGGTTCGAGAACTATGTAGACATGACCGAGACACGTCTCTGGTCAATAACCAATAGCGGAACCTGGATGCTCATATTGGCTCCCACATATTCTACAAAGATCTTTATCGGTCAGACCGCATAACAACATATGTTGTTCCCTTTGTCATCGGTATGTTACTTGCCCGAGATTCGATTGCCGGTATCTCAATACCTAGTTCAATCTCGTTACCGTCAAGTCTCTTTACTCGTTCCGTAATACATCATCCCGCAACTAACTCATTAGTTGCATTGCTTGCAAGGCTTAAGTGATGTGTATTACCGAGTGGGCCCAGAGATACCTCTCCGACAATCGGAGTGACAAATCCTAATCTCGAAATACGCCAACCCAACAAGTACCTTTGGAGACACCCGTAGAGCACCTATATAATCACCCAGTTATGTTGTGACGTTTGGTAGCACACAAATTGTTCCTCCGGTAAACGGGAGTTGCATAATCTCATAGTCATAGGAACATGTATAAGTCATGAAGAAAGCAATAGCAACATACTAAACGATCAAGTGCTAAGCTAACAGATTGGGTCAAGTCAATCACATCATTCTTCTAATTATGTGATCCCGTTAATCAAATGACAACTCATGTCAATGGCTAGGAAACATAACCATCTTTGATCAACGAGCTAGTCAAGTAGAGGCATACTAGTGACACTCTGTTTGTCTATGTATTCACACATGTATCATGTTTCCTGTTAATACAATTCTAACATGAATAATAAACATTTATCATGATATAAGGAAATAAATAATAACTTTATTATTGCCTCTAGGGCATATTTCCTTCACTGAGGACCCCCGAAACCAGGACTCCCTCAACTACAACATGGGGTACTATCTTGTCGATGGTATCTATCCTCAGTGGGCGGCGTTTGTGAAGACCATATCCGAGCCACGTGGCAATAAACAGAGACACTTTGCAACAATGCAGGAAGCGGCTAGGAAGGAGGTGGAGAGGGCATTTGATGTGCTTCAAGCTTGTTGGGGAATTGTGCGAAACGCTGCAATGATGTGGGAATCGGAAACTTTGTGGCAGCTGATGACATGTTGTGTTATTCTGCACAATATGATTGTTGAGGATGAGGGTGATGGTGTTGCCCAAACCCATGATTTCGAAGCACCCGGAGAACAAGTTAAAATCCCAGAATATCATGATGCGGCTCAGCTTATGCACTTTCTGTAGATGGGGGTATATATAGGAAAATTTGTAGTCCCGGTTGGTGTCTAAAATCGGGACTGAAGATAGACCTTTAGTCCCGGTTGGAGACACCAACCGAGACTAAAGGGCGTCGCTCCTGGTCCCATTTAGTCCTGGTTGGTGTCTCCAACCGACACTAAAGGTCCCAACCGAACCGGGACTGGTGCCTGCCGAGCCCCGTCCGGCGTCCTAGCCGCTCGAACCGGGACTAATGCTCACATTAGTCCCGGTTCATAACACGACCGGGAGTATTGCTCCTATCCTGCTAGAACCAAAGCCTTGTTTTCTACTAGTGCCCCACACCCCAGAAGCTACATATAGAAGTTTGTCATTAGAAGCATTAAGAATAGTAGGGATGGCAGACTCACCATGCTAATCTTTGTTAGCTGCTCTCTCTCTCTCTCTCTCTCTGGCAGGGCTTCAGTATTCTGGTCTTCTTTCCCCTTCAATCTTCCACATCTCCTGAGCAGCTCAGAATCCTTGACTTCCTCAAGCTCTCCTCTCTTAGCCTTTTCAATTTTTATCTCAAAGAACTCCTGGCTAACTATGTAGTCCACCAAGACCAACCCCCTCTCGTTCTTTTTGTTCCATATCTTCCTCCCAGGTTCCCTTACCCACCTCATCTTCCTCATTTTCATTTTACTCTCCCATATCTTCCTCTATCTCCTCATCCACCACCTTGTTGTCAGTTTGTTATCCCACCAAATCAGGCTTATCCATAGTAGACATCAACCTAAAATTCTGCTGCAGTAATCGATGTTGTCCCTTAACTTCTTTTTCCAAACTAATTTCCATTATTTCCATCTCTTGTCGTTTTGCTGTTCCAAAACCAATTGAGCTACTTCTATGGAAGCATGTTCCTCAGCCAGACGCAGTTTGATGAGTAAGATACCCCCTCCCTAGTCATGTGAATTTTCACTTTCTTTCCTGCGGCTACAATCTCCAGAATTCTTTTTTCCTGTAACTCAATTGTTTTCACCACACTTTCAAATTCCTGCAGAGACAAACTACGCAGAGTGATATTAGTTCTAGATTGCTCAAAGGTTCCACTTCTTGTTTCCTAGTAACTCAGGCTCCTTCGCGTCCCTTGTATCTTCTAGATTAATGTAATCAAACAACTTTCATTTGTTACCATCATCTTTATACCACCCCTGCTCGGCCACTGATTCTACTTTGAATTCAATATCATATAACACCCCCCTAGTCATGTGAATTTTCACTTCCTTTCCTGCGGCTACAATCTCCAGAATTCTTTTTTCCTGTAACTCAATTGTTTTCACCACACTTTCAAATTCCTGCAGAGACAAACTACGCAGAGTGATATTAGTTCTAGATTGCTCAAAGGTTCCACTTCTTCTTTCCTAGTAACTCAGGCTCCTTCGCGTCCCTTGTATCTTCTAGATTAATGTAATCAAACAACTTTCATTTGTTACCATCATCTTTATACCACCCCTGCTCGGCCACTGATTCTACTTTGAATTCAATATCATATAACACCCCCCTAATCATGTGAATTTTCACTTTCTTTGCCGCGGCTACAATATCCAGAATTCTTTTTTCCTGTAACTCAATTGTTTTCACCACACTTTCAAATTCCTGCAGAGACAAACTACGCAGAGTGATATTAGTTCTAGATTGCTCAAAGGTTCCACTTCTTCTTTCCTAGTAACTCAGGCTCCTTCGCGTCCCTTGTATCTTCTAGATTAATGTAATCAAACAACTTTCATTTGTTACCATCATCTTTATACCACCCCTGCTCGGCCACTGATTCTACT
>NC_053026.1:658845585-658963210 GCF_003073215.2 Triticum urartu
ATATCATATAACACCCCCCTAGTCATGTGAATTTTCACTTCCTTTCCTGCGGCTACAATCTCCAGAATTCTTTTTTCCTGTAACTCAATTGTTTTCACCACACTTTCAAATTCCTGCAGAGACAAACTACGCAGAGTGATATTAGTTCTAGATTGCTCAAAGGTTCCACTTCTTCTTTCCTAGTAACTCAGGCTCCTTCGCGTCCCTTGTATCTTCTAGATTAATGTAATCAAACAACTTTCATTTGTTACCATCATCTTTATACCACCCCTGCTCGGCCACTGATTCTACTTTGAATTCAATATCATATAACACCCCCCTAATCATGTGAATTTTCACTTTCTTTCCCGTGGCTACAATCTCCAGAATTCTTTTTTCCTGTAACTCAATTGTTTTCACCACACTTTCAAATTCCTGCAGAGACAAACTACGCAGAGTGATATCAGTTCTAGATTGCTCAAAGGTTCCACTTCTTCTTTCCTAGTAACTCAGGCTCCTTCGCGTCCCTTGTATCTTCTAGATTAATGTAATCAAACAGCTTTCTTTTGTTACCATCATGTTTATACCACCCTTGCTCGGCCACTGATTCTACTTTGAAATCAATATCATTTAACATGAGTTCTTTGGTGGTAATCTCAGTTCTAGAGGATATTTTGCTCAGATCTCTTATTCCACATTTTATCCTTATATTTTCTTTGTCGTGTAACGTTTCCACATCCACCTCCACCACGGGTCCTAGAGATGACCCATTCACATACTCCAAGAAAATGCCTCAGGGTGTCAGGTACCCCTGTCATATGCATCCCATACAAAAGTTGCACGGTTTAATGGCATAACATCGACACACATGGCTCCGGCATCCTCACTACCAAGTGTGTCACCGAGAAGTATGCCGTCAGGCAGTCCTTTCGACCCCGTTGTGGCACCCTTTACCGAACAATGACAGGCAATCCCCTAGCATGCATCGACGTCAGCAACAGTCAATGCATGGAGCCACGGTAGTGCACGGCTCGTCGGGATAAGAAGTGAGGAGGAGAGAGATAATGACACCCAAAAAAAGTTCACGGCCCAAAAAAGAGCACTGGCATGGCAAGTGGGATACTAGAAAACCGGTGACATGTCAGTGGGTTTCCCTCCTTTCTGGTTTTGTACGATTCGTGTTCGGTATCAGAACATGAGGGACCAAATGTATGTAGCCAAAAAAAGGATAAGGGAGCAAATGTTAACTTGTTGTAAATCCGAGGGGCCAGAAATATACTTTTTCTCTTTAACAATTATGTAGTTTCCGCGTCTTAAGATTAATCTCCATAAGAGCGAGTTATTTTGTTCTTCTTCCGGCGAAAAAGGTACGGATTGGTTAAATGGATCGCATGCATTAGAGAGCAAGTGGGTCTAGGAATTCATGATTTTGACATGAAGAATGTTGCCTTACTTAGCAAGCAGATGTTTAAGCTCCTTGTTACAACTGATGGAGTATATATATTCCCGTGCCTTGTCGGGCCAAAAATCGGGCTGGCCCGGCAAGCAGGGCCCATATGGGCATGTATATTCTAATTTTGACTAGTTTAGATAAGGCCCATAAGTTGAAGGAGTTGAAAACTCGAGCACAAGCCTTCAACATGGCCCATGATTCCTGGCCCACGAAGGAAGAGAAGTTTGGGTATTGTAATTGATAGAGCGAAAGAAGCGACATGAAGTATGATGCCTTGTTAAACCCTAGCAGCAAAGATGATTAGAGGCCCAGTTCTTTTGCCGACCCATACCCAGATCGGTCTTGGGGCTTGACTTGAGGGATGGGCCTTGTTCACCATGGGCCTTGAGGCCATGGTTTCCGGCGTGGGCTGGCACAGAGTCCAGCTTTGGGTTCCACCAAGACGAAGGAACCAACCGGCGACTTGTTTGCGGTCCGTCCCCAAACCCAAACCCTCCTCTCCTCCACTTTCTTTCGTGCATCCCACGCCCGCCTCCGCCGCCGCCGCCGCCGCCATGGCCGATCCGCGGCTCTACCCGTCGGGATCGGGATCCGCCCCTCACCGCGACGAATCCTCCACCACCACCGACGGCTCCGGCTCCGGCCGCCGGCTCTACGACCCGTACCAGGACCTCAACATCCCCACCGCCTACAAGAATCTCTACGACCTCCCCACCTCCCCCGAGTTCCTCTTCCAGGAGGAGGCCCTCCTCCAGCGCCGCTCCTGGGGAGAGAACCTCACCTACTACACCGGGGTCGGCTACCTCTCCGGCGCCGTCGCGGGCGCCGCAGTCGGCCTGCGCGAGGCCGCACGCGCCGCCGAGCGCGGCGACACCGCCAAGATCCGCGCCAACCGCCTCCTCAACTCGTGCGGCTCCGCCGGACGCCGCGTCGGCAACAGGCTCGGCGTCATCGGCCTCCTCTACGCCGGCATGGAGAGCGGCATGGTCTCAGCCAGGGACGGCCACGACGACTGGATCAACAGCCTAGTCGCGGGGCTCGGCACCGGCGCCCTCTTCAGGGCCGCCCAGGGCCCCAGGTCTGCCGCCGTCGCTGGCGCCCTCGGAGGGGTCCTCGCCATGGCCGCCAAGCAGGCAGCCAAGAGATACGCGCCCGCCTTCTGATTGATTCATTGATTCCCTCCTCCTGCCGGCCGGTATTATTAATCTTAATCAATCGCTCGCTCGCTGCTCCTGTCTGTCATCAATCAATCGAATCAATTGGCCAATGATCTAGCACTAGTTTCTTCGTTTATTGCTGTCAGAGTTAATTATTTGAGAAGGGTCATCTTCTCGACATTATTATGATATGTTAAAGTGTTATGCTATATATGAAAACAACAACGATGCCATCGGTATCATCAGATCAGCAATTTTTTGACATGCCTTGTTGCAATGTATGTAACATCATCTTCTTTCTCTCTTCATCACTACTACTACTTGGTTAGCGACCTAGATAGATTGTCGTGGGTGTCAGACTCCCTCAATAACTTACATTATGCTGGAGAGTCGAGGAAATCGTGGAATGTAATGTTCATTGCATGCTACTCCCTCTGTTTCTAAATACAAGTCTTTTTAGACATTTCATTTTGCACCGTATGTAGTCCATATTGAAATCTCTAAAAAGACTTGTATTTAGAAATTATCGTGGTGCTTCATGTCTGATGAAATATTTATTTTGCCGCAGAATGGCAGGTTAATTGGGTATTTCTCTTATCTTTCTGCTCATGTCATTCTTCTTGAATGCCACACTGCTATTTCAAGAATTAACTAGACTTGATGAAAAAGTTGAGCTTTTTGCATTCTACTACTCACAGTGCCGTGCGTTCTACTTGGGTGCCTTTTCTCATCTTTCTGCACATGTTATTGTTACGGAACGCTATACTGCTATTTCAAGTAACTAGACTAGAGTTGATGAGAAACTTGAGCCTTTTAGCATTCTGATAGTTTAACAACAATGCGTTGCTAACTCACAATGGAATGCTCTTATCCCTATATCCTTTATACAGTTATGCCTATTCCATTCGACCTAGCTGGTGGGTGTCAGACTCAATAATATGTTTGTGTGCGTTTACATTATGCTTGCTGGAGAGTCCAGGACATTGTGGAATGTAATGTTCATTGTAGAGTAACTAATTTCGCTAGGTTATCTTGGTGCTTCCTTGGCCTCTCTTGTGGTGAAATATTTGGCCGCAGAATGCTATTGTTACACAAGACTTGTTACTGCTATTATTTATGAATAACTAGAGAGAGATGATGAAAAAGTTGGGCTTTTTGCATTCTACTCTAGGTCCTTTTTTGATCTTTCTGCACATGTTACCGTCACAGAATAATGCTCTACTGCTATTTCAAATGACTAGCGTTGATAAAAAAAAGTTTGAGCTTTTTGCATTCTCCTTGGGTCCTTTTCTGATCCTTGTGTACATGTCATTGCTACAGAATGTGATTCTGAGAAACTTGAGCTGTTTGCTTTTTGGTATTTTTATTTTAGCAATGCATGCATTGCTACTCACACTAGGATGATGTACTGTTATTTGGAATTCATCAGAAAGTTGAGCTTATTGCATTCTGCTATTGAACAATGCATTGCTTGCTACTCACACTAGGATGCTGTATTGTTATTTGGAATAACTTGAATTCGTCAGAAAGTTGTCGAACAATGCATTTGAATCATTGTTATATTTGCACTTGTCCATGGATAGATTCTTAATTCGGTTAAGATATATCACCTCCGTCCCAAAAGGCTTGTCTCAGATTTATCTAGATACATACAGATGTATCTAGAGTTCTAGACACTAAAACAAGTAATTCGGGATGGAGGCCTATTTCGATCCTGGCAGCTTGCTAGTGGTGGCATATGCATCGATCCTAGTGCATATTGGCGCTCTTCCAGATTTTATTTATTGTTACTGGATTGGTGTACTTGCTGCTTTCAAGTAACTTGATGAAAAATTTGAGCCTCACTTGTTTCTTGAGATGTTAGCACTGGTATTTTGTACCGCTGTTTCCGTTATTAGCGGGGCAGGCAAAACTGATGGTTTTGCATTATTGAGTTATTTTGCTTTTCTCCATACATTCTTTATATACGATGATATTCTTGCCTATTTCAATCCTGGCATCTCACTAGTATCGGCATATATATGCATCCTGGTGTACAGTAATATCTACAGGAATAACTTGATGAAAACTTGAGTTGTTTGCGTTCAGTATTGCACAGTGCACTCAGATGGATGTTATTATCACTGAAATGTTTGTGCTATATTGATGAAAAGTTGAGCTTTGTGCATTTTGGTATTGCAAAAATAATAATACATGTGGGTCACAGCACAGGGTTGTTTATCATTTTTCCCTATAGTAGCAATAATATTTATACAAGTAAGATCATTATTTATCCCATTCAAGCCCGGATATAATTTGCTCTTTGAAGATAGATAATTTTGGCAGGCATTATGAAATTCCAGACTTGCGTGTTTTGCAGCATATGAATCTTTTACTAGTGATGATGATGTTGTTGGTCATATTCCGGCCTTCCTTTGAGGTAACTTTCCAATTGTTGGATCGAGTTGCTCTTGCAACAACCTTGGACTTTATGAACTCATCCGGTTCATATTTGTCGACTGACGACGCAAGCATTACGGTTTAGCTGTCTTTCACCGGTTTAGTGATTGTATTTGGAAGATGAAACGAGCAGACCGATTTTCAAACCAATCGAAAGTCGAATAAAAATCTCATGAGGGGAGTGTCCCTTTCCTTGAGCAAGAAGAAGGGTTGTGAGAATTGCTCCTTCCTTCCTTCCTACAATAAAGGCTCATGTTATTGTAAGATTGCGGATCTCTGTTTGTTTTTTAGCTGCGGAGGTGAGCGTGCAGTCTTCAGTTACAACATGTGTTGTATTCTTCGCCTGATTTTTTTTTTGAGAAATCATAATATGAGCAATTTTTGGGAGCGACCGTCTGATTGGCGCCTTTTAGTCCATTGGATGGATCTCAAGCGCCTCTTTCCTCTAGCAATGCAGGTTTGGGGAGAGATTCCGGTCCTGGAGCATAATTTCTACTCTTTCATAAAGAAATATAAATATAAGAGCATTGATCTAAATGTTTTTATATTTTTTTTACATCTTTTCCCCCTTGATCTCGTGCATCTTTTTCCCCTTGATCTCGTGCATCTCGCTGACCCATTGGTTCTCCCAGAAGCGCTCGTTTTGGTGTAAGCCATCCCAACCCAAGAGCTCCGCCTCTCCGGCGAGCCCCGCAGCCGTCGTTTCCATCGTCCCTGAGGGCAACCGAGGCTACCATCAGCACCACCGCGTCCACCCGAGCCCCTCCCCGTCCCCAAGACTCCCCGAGCGCCAAATATGTTGAACCAAGGGCGTAGCACCGTCGTTCTGGCGACATCTACGGTGACCTAACACCGGTGAGGCCCAGATCTAATCTTGTCCGTTTGTATCAATCCAACAGCTCACTTACCAAATCGGTACCGGCCAATCACGTCTTGGCACGTGTCCCACCTTATCCAAAACATTATTCAGAACAATTTCTGTTTAATTGAATTATTTGGTAGTTCTATAGAAAACCCCTGGGCAATGCAAGACTTGCTCTTTCTGAGCTAAAGCAAGAGCATGAGAAGAAGAAAATGTCTGACAAATCTACCACTAGCATTCATCAGGTTATGAGGGCTAAGGCAGAGAAAGAGAGGGATGAGATGAAATATCTAAACTGGAGGTCAAATAAATAAACTTTAGTAATTATATTGATTCAAAACTAGAGGTAAATAAATAAACAGGTTACTGAATTTTATTGATGCAAGCACAGATAAGACTTGAATTGAACTCTAGTCTAGTAAATAACTTGAATTGAACTCTATAGTCTAAAAAAACTGGAGGTTAAATAAATAAACTTTAGTATAAATTATATTGGATTTGTATTTGATTTTAGAAAAACAATAAAAGAAAATTGAGTTGGGCTTGAACTGCCGTCAAAGTAGGAGTTGTAGAATCGGATTTCACCACGGAGATACATGACCCTCTTTCCTCTTTAGTAATAATAATAACGTAACCAACATATATAGCCGCCGCCATCCAAACCGATCGCCCATTGATCCGTGGCAGTGGCAGTGCCATGCCGCCAGACCACGCCGGCGCCGGCGTCAGCCTGTCACCGGATATGCTGGCCAACATCCACGGCCGTCCTGGGCTTTCCCCGACCGCCTCGCCTTCGCCGCGGTCTTCCGCGCCTCGCGCCACGCCTTGAGGCCGGAGGCGCCATGCCTCCTCCTATCAGGCCGGACGCCGGAGACCGCTACGCTCTTCTCCGTCGCCCCGAGCCCACGCCTTCATTGGCTCCTCTCGCGGGTGGCTCGTAACCGCGGTACTCTAGCTAGGTCTAGAATTGTTTTTTTTTCTTTTTTTAATTTCAAAATCGAGGGATGTCGCAGTTTTTATTAAAAGAAAGAAATATTTGGTCCAAAGTTGAATGAGCGTGTCATGCAGGGTTAAATTGCAAGATAAACTGATGAAACACATGATGCATTAGTGTATATATATAAATCTCACGGGTGATTTGAAGACAAATTGAAAAACATGATGTGTTAGTTAAATAAATAAATATCATGATAAAAAAATAAACTATATGTCCAAAAACAATACTTGCACGCACGGGCATTTTATTTTTGCTACTATTAATAAATTGGTAAGGTTTTTTTTAGGACTAAGCTAAGCTTTATTGATCATAATCCACATGAAGTGGGATACAGGTCGGATTGTGAGGGTTTGCCAGCCATACATGGCGCCCCACACCGAGAAAAAGTGCATGCTTAGCTAAGCTATGAGCTTCACCGTTTGAAGAACGGTTTTCAAAAACGAAATTACAAGTAAAATCCTGAGATCTAAGTTTAATTTCTGTTATCACTGAACCATAAACTCCCTGGTTCCCCAGCTTGATATCATCAACAACCTGCTTGCAATCGGACGTGACCGTTATGTTTCGCTGGAGAAGATCTTCAGCCAAAGCAAGGCCTTCTCTGCATGCTATTGCCTCCAAGGTAGCTGGGTCGATGATTCCTGGCAAGACCAAAGCCGAACTCCCCAGATAGTTACCCACTTGGTCCCGGCACACTGCCGCAACTGCTCCACGTCGGTCACGGAAGACCGCCCCATCAACATGTATCTTCGAAAATCCAGCGGGTGGCGCTTTTGGCCTTGCATGCATTGCTCTGTTCACCCGGGGGGCTGCCTGCAAATTGTTGGGAGGTCTTGCATGGATGAGCTCCAATTCCTTGATGAACCTGTTCACAAAAAGAGATATAGCCTGCGGGCTTTGTGTTAATCCTTCATGAATGTACTTTCGCCTGGCCGTCCAGATAGACCACAATGTGACCGCCACCTGAGTGAAGCTGCTATGATTCAAGGACGCCATTAGAGTGAAGATCCATTGTTTCGCATTTGGTTCCGTTGCGGCAATCAATTGGTCCACCGTCTCGCCATCTTCTAGCGCCCAAACGCATCTAGCCATCGAACACTCAAGCAGTGAGTGTCTCCATGAGTCTCGCGAGCCACAGAAGCAACAAGAGGCGGTGATAGACATATTGCGGTGAGCTCGTACATCTTCTGTGGGGAGCGATTGTCTTGATAAACACCATAAAAACATTCTGATTTTTGCTGGTACCTGAACATGCCAGAGTTGCTTCCATGCCTTTTCATCAGAATGTGCATTCGAGGGTCCTGCCGCTCCTGCAAGCCATGCTCCCCTGCGGTTCCGTGTTGCCACCATCATTCTATACGCTGAGCGTACTGAAAACTGGCCGTTCCTCACGAAGTGCCAAGCCCAGTAATCGTCAAAGTTGCGCGTACATATTGGGATCGCTAGGATTGCTTCAATATCCATAGGCATAAAAGTTTGCTCAATTTTCTGCCTGTCCCATGACGCCGTAGCTAGGTTGAAATAATCAGAAGCTAGCCTGGGTGGGTTAGCGATCTTGCTTCCATATGACCGTAGCATTTCGTCCCTAGGTATCCAATTATCCAACCATACATCAGTAGAGTTCCCATTCCCAATGCGTTTTATCAAGCCTAGCTTCAGTATATCAACTCCTTCTTTGATAGCTCTCCAAATTTGATTCGGACGGGAACCCAATTCTGCTTGCAAAATCGTTGATTGTGGGAAATACAAACTTTTAAGAATCCGGGCGCTCAAAGAGTTTGGTTGTTGCAGATGTTGGGTTTCGTAGTAATTTCAAAAAATTTCCTACGCACACGCAAGATCATGTGATGCATAGCAACGAGAGGGGAGAGTGTTGTCTACGTACCCAACGCAGACCGACTGCGGAAGCGCTGACACAACGTAGAGGAAGTAGTCGTACGTCTTCACGATACAACCGATCAAGCACCGAAACTACGGCACCTCCGAGTTCGAGCACACGTTCAGCTCGATGACGATCCCCGGACTCCGATCCAGCAAAGTGTCGGGGAAGAGTACCGTCAGCACGACGGCGTGGTGACGATCTTGATGTACTACAGCAGCAGGGCTTCGCCTAAACTCCGCTACAGTATTATCGAGGACTATAGTGGCTGGGGGCACCGCACACGGCTAAGGAATAGATCACGTGGATCAACTTGTGTCTTTCTGGGTGCCCCTGCCTTAGTATATAAAGGACTAGAGGGGGGGGGGAGGCTGGCCGGCCAAGCTTGGTGCGCCAGGAGAGTCCTACTCCCTCTGGGAGTAGGATTCCCCCCCCCAATCCTAGTTGGAATAGGATTCGCGGAGGGGGAAAAGAGAGAGAGGGGGCCGGCCACCTCTCCTAGTCCTAATAGGACTAGGGAAAGGGGGAGGCGCGCAGCCCATGTAGGGCTGCCTCTTCTCTTTTCCACTAAGGCCCATCATGGCCCATTTAGCTCCCGGGGGGTTCCGGTAACCTTCCCGGTACTCCGGTAAAATCCCGATTTCACCCGGAACACTTCCGATATCCAAACATAGGCTTACAATATATCAATCTTTACGTCTCGACCATTTCGAGACTCCTCGTCATGTCCGTGATCACATCCGGGACTCCGAACAACCTTCGGTACATCAAAATGCATAAACTCATAATATAACTGTCATCGTAACCTTAAGCGTGCGGACCCTACGGGTTCAAGAACAATGTAAGTCGACGTTCACATAACACCACTAGAGGCTAGACAACATACATCTTATCAAAATATCAAACGAATACCCAAATTCACATGCCTACTAATAGCAAGACTTCTCCTTGTCCTCAGGAACAAACGTAATTACTCACAAAGCATATTCATGTTCATAATCAGAGGGTAATAATATGCATATAGGATCTGAACATATGATCTTCCACCAAATAAACCAACTAGCATCAACTACAAGGAGTAATCAACACTACTAGCAACCTACTAGCACCAATCCCGGACTTTGAGACAAGAATTGGATACAAGAGATGAACTAGGGTTTGGAGATGAGATGGTGCTGGTGAAGATGTTGATGGAGATTGCCCTCTCCCGATGAGAGGAGCGTTGGTGATGACGATGGTGATGATTTCCCCCTCCCGGAGGGAAGTGTCCCCGGCAGAACAGCTCTGCCGGAGCCCTAGATTGGTTCCGCCAAGGTTCCGCCTCGTGGCGGCGAAGTCTTCGTCCCGAAAGGTTGCTTATGATTTTTTTTTCTCATCGAAAGACTTCATATAGGAGAAGATGTGGCGTCGGAGAGCACCAGGGGGCCCATCGAGGTAGGGGGCGCGCCCAGGGGGGAGGGGGCGCCCCACCCTTCGTGAGCAGGGTGTGGCCCCCCTGGCCTTCATCTTTGGCGATGAATTTTTCTTTATTTATTTTAAGATATTCCGTGGAGTTTCAGGACTTTTGGAGTTGCGCAGAATAGGTCTCCAATATTTGCTCGTTTTCCAGCCAGAATTCCAGCTTCCGGCATTCCCCCTCTTCATGGTAAACCTTGTAAAATAAGAGAGAATAGCCATAAGTATTGTGACATAAAGTGAAATAACAGTCCATAATGCAATAAATATCGATATAAAAGCATGATGCAAAAAGAGGCTTAGTCAACGGGTCTGCTACATTCAGATCCGTATGTATCTTGCAAATCTCTATGTCTCCCACCTGGACTAGATCCCGGATGGAATTGAAGCGTCTCTTGATGTGCTTGGTTCTCTTGTGAAATCTGGATTCCTTTGCCAAGGCAATTGCACCAGTATTGTCACAAAAGATTTTCATTGGACCGATGCACTAGGTATGACACCTAGATCGGATATGAACTCCTTCATCCAGACTCCTTCGTTGCTGCTTCCGAAGCAGCTATGTACTCCGCTTCACATGTAGATCCCGCCACGCTTTGTTTAGAACTGCACCAACTGACAGCTCCACCGTTTAATGTAAACACGTATCCGGTTTGCGATTTAGAATCGTCCGGATCAGTGTCAAAGCTTGCATCAACGTAACCTTTACGATGAGCTCTTTGTCACCTCCATATACGAGAAACATATCCTTAGTCCTTTTCAGGTATTTCAGGATGTTCTTGACCGCTGTCCAGTGATCCACTCCTGGATTACTTTGGTACCTCCCTGCTAAACTAATAGCAAGGCACACATCAGGTCTGGTACACAGCATTGCATACATGATAGAACCTATGGCTGAAGCATATGGAATGACTTTCATTTTCTCTCTATCTTCTGCAGTGGTCGGGCATTGAGTCTGACTCAACTTCACACCTTGTAACACAGGCAAGAATCCTTTCTTTGCTTGATCCATTTTGAACTTTTTCAAAACTTTGTCAAGGTATGTGCTTTGTGAAAGTCCAATTAAGCATCTTGATCTATCTCTATAGATCTTAATGCCCAATATGTAAGCAGCTTCACTGAGGTCTTTCATTGAAAAACTCTTATTCAAGTATCCCTTTATGCTATCCAGAAATTCTATATCATTTCCGATTAGTAATATGTCATCCACATATAATATCAGAAATGCTACAGAGCTCCCACTCACTTTCTTGTAAATACAGGCTTCTCCAAAAGTCTGTACAAACCCAAATGCTTTGATCACACTATCAAAGCGTTTATTCCAACTCTGAGAGGCTTGCACCAGTCCATAAATGGATCGCTGGAGCTTGCACACTTTGTTAGCTCCCTTTGGATCGACAAAACCTTCCGGCTGCATCATATACAACTCTTCTTCCAGAAATCCATTCAGGAATGCAGTTTTGACATCCATCTGCCAAATTTCATAATCATAAAATGCGGCAATTGCTAACATGATTCGGACAGACTTAAGCATCGCTACGGGTGAGAAGGTCTCATCGTAGTCATCCCTTGAACTTGTCGAAAACCTTTTGCGACAAGTCGAGCTTTGTAGACAGTAACATTACCGTCAGCGTCAGTCTTCTTCTTGAAGATCCATTTATTCTCAATTGCTTGCCGATCATTGGGCAAGTCAACCAAAGTCCATACTTTGTTCTCATACATGGATCCCATCTCAGATTTCATGGCTTCAAGCCATTTTGCAGAATCTGGGCTCACCATCGCTTCTTCATAGTTCGTAGGTTCATCATGATCTAGTAGCATGACTTCCAGAACAGGATTACCGTACCACTCTGGTGCGGATCTTACTCTGGTTGATCTACGAGGTTCAGTACTATCTTGTTCTGAAGTTTCATGATCATCATCATTAGCTTCCTCACTAATTGGTGTAGGTGTCACAGAAACCGGTTTCTGTGATGTACTACTTTCCAATAAGGGAGCAGGTACAGTTACCTCATCAAGTTCTACTTTCCTCCCACTCACTTCTTTCGAGAGAAACTCCTTCTCTAGAAAGTTTCTGAATTTAGCAACAAAAGTCTTGCCTTCGGATCTGTGATAGAAGGTGTATCCAATAGTTTCCTTTGGATATCCTATGAAGACACATTTCTCCGATTTGGGTTCGAGCTTATCAGGTTGAAGCTTTTTCACATAAGCATCGCAGCCCCAAACTTTAGAAACGACAACTTTGGTTTCTTGCCAAACCATAGTTCATAAGGCGTCGTCTCAACGGATTTTGATGGTGCCCTATTTAACGTGAATGCGGCGTCTCTAAAGCATAACCACTCCAAAACGATAGCGGTAAATCTGTAAGAGACATCATAGATCGCACCATATCAAGTAAAGTACGATTACGACGTTCGGACACACCATTACGTTGTGGTGTTCTGGGTGGCGTGAGTTGCGAAACTATTCCGCATTGTTTCAAATGTACACCAAACTCGTAACTCAAATATTCTCCTCCACGATCAGATTGCAGAAACTTTATTTTCTTGTTACGATGATTTTCAACTTCACTCTGAAATTCTTTGAACTTTTCAAATGTTTCAGACTTATGTTTCATTAAGTAGATATACCCATATCTGCTCAAATCATCTGTGAAGGTGAGAAAACAACGATATCCGCCGCGAGCCTCAACATTCATCAGACAACATACATCAGTATGTATGATCTCCAACAAATCTGTTGCTCGCTCCATTCTTCTAGAGAACGGCGTTTTAGTCATCTTGCCCATGAGGCACGGTTCGCAAGTACCAAGTGATTCATAATCAAGTGGTTCCAAAAGCCCATCAGTATGGAGTTTCTTCATGCGCTTTACACCGATATGACCCAAACGGCAGTGCCACAAATAAGTTGCACTATCACTATCAACTCTGCATCTTTTGGCTTCAACATTATGAATATGTGTATCACTACTATCGAGATTTAATAAGAATAGACCACTCTTCAAGGGTGCATGACCATAAATGATATTACTCATATAAATAGAACAACCATTATTCTCTGATTTAAATGAATAACCGTCTCGCATCAAACAAGATCAAGATATAATGTTCATGCTCAACGCTAGCACCAAATAACAATTATTTAGGTCTAATATTAATCCCGAAGGTAGATGTAGAGGTAGCGTGCCGACCACGATCACATCGACTTTGGAACCATTTCCCACGCGCATCGTCACCTCGTCCTTAGCCAATCTTTGCTTAATCCATAGTCCCTGTTTCGATTTGCAAATATTAGCAACAGAACCAGTATCAAATACCCAGGTGCTACTGCGAGCATTAGTAAGGTACACATCAATAACATGTATATCACATATACCTTTGTTCACCTTGCCATCCTTCTTATCCGCCAAATACTTGGGGCAGTTCCGCTTCCAGTGACCAGTCTGCTTGCAGTAAAAGCACTCAGTTTCAGGCTTAGGTCCATATTTGGGTTTCTTCTCCTGAGCAGCAACTTGCTTGCTGTTCTTCTTGAAGTTCCCCTTCTTCTTTCCTTTGCCCTTTTTCTTGAAACTAGTGGTCATATTGACCATCAACACTTGATGCTCCTTCTTGATTTCTACCTCCGCAGCTTTTAGCATTGCGAAGAGCTCGGGAATTGTCTTATCCATCCCTTGCATGTTATAGTTCATCACTAAGCTCTTGTAGCTAGGTGGAAGTGATTGGAGAATTCTGTCAATGACGCAATCATCCGGAAGATTAACTCCCAATTGAATCAAGTGATTATTATACCCAGACATTTTGAGTATATGCTCACTGATAGAACTGTTCTCCTCCATCTTGCAGCTATACAACTTATTGGAGACTTCATATCTCCCAATTCGGGCATTTGCTTGAAATATTAACTCCAACTCCTGGAACATCTCATATGCTCCATGACGTTCAAAACGTCGTTCAAGACCCGATTCTAAGCCGTAAAGCATGGCACATTGAACTATCGAGTAGTCATCAGCTTTGCTCTGCCAGACGTTCTTAACGTCGTCAGTTGCATCAGCAGCAGGCCTGGCACCAAGCGGTGCTTCCAGGACGTAATTCTTCTGTGCAGCAATGAGGATAATCCTCAAGTTATGGACCCAGTCCGTGTAATTTCTACCATCATCTTTCAACTTTGCTTTCTCAAGGAACACATTAAAATTCAACGGAACAACAGCACGGGCCATCTATCTACAATCAAACATAAACAAGCAAGATACTATCAGGGACTAAGTTCATGATAAATTTAAGTTCAATTAATCATATTACTAAAGAAATCCCACTTAGATAGACATCCCTTTAATCCTCTAAGTGATCACGTGATCCATATCAACTAAACCATGTCCGATCATCACATGAGATGGAGTAGTTTCAATGGTGAACATCATTATGTTGATCATATCTACTATATGATTCACGCTCGACCTTTCGGTCTCCGTGTTCCGAGGCCATATATGTTATATGCTAGGCTCGTCAAGTTAAACCAGAGTATTCCGCGTGTGCAACTGTTTTGCACCCGTTGTCTTTGAACATAGAACCTATCACACCCGATCATCACGTGGTGTCTCAGCACGAAGAACTTTCGCAACGGTGCATACTCAGGGAGAACACTTTTACTATGATAATTTAGTGAGGGATCATCTTATAATGCTACCGTCAATCAAAGCAAGATAAGATGCATAAAAGATAAACATCACATGCAATCAATATAAGTGATATGATATGGCCATCATCATCTTGTGCTTGTGATCCATCTTCGAAGCACCGTCATGATCACCATCGTCACCGGCGCGACACCTTGATCACCATCGTAGCATCGTTGTTGTCTCGCCAATCTTATGCTTCTACAACTATCGCTACCGCTTAGTGATAAAGTAAAGCATTACAGGGCGATTGCATTGCATACAATAAAGCGACAACCATATGGCTCCTGCCAGTTGCCGATAACTCGGTTACAAAACATGATCATCTCATACAATAAAATTTAGCATCATGTCTTGACCATATCACATCACAACATGCCCTGCAAAAACAAGTTAGACGTCCTCTACTTTATTGTTGCAAATTTTACGTGGCTGCTACGGGCTTAGCAAGAACCAATCTTACCTACGCATCAAAACCACAACGATAGTTTGTCAAGTTGGTGTTGTTTTAACCTTCACAAGGACCGGGCGTAGCCACACTCGGTAGAAATTGACACCCGCCAGCCACCTGTGTGCAAAGCACGGCGGTAGAACCAGTCTCGCGTAAGCATACGCATAATGTCGGTCCGGGCCGCTTCATCCAACAATACCGCCGAACCAAAGTATGACATGCTGGTAAGCAGTATGACTTATATCGCCCACAACTCATTTGTGTTCTACTCGTGCATATAACATCAACACATAAAACCTAGGCTCGGATGCCACTGTTGGGGAACGTAGTAATTTCAAAAAATTTCCTACGCACACGCAAGATCATGGTGATGCATAGCAACGAGAGGGGAGAGTGTTGTCTACGAACCCTCGTAGACCGAAGCAGAAGCGTTGATGCAATGTAGAGGAAGTAGTCGTACGTCTTCCCGATCCGACCAATCCAAGCATCGAAACTACGGCACCTCCGAGTTCTAGCACACGTTCAGCTCGATGACGATCCCCGGGCTTCGATCCAGCAAAGCGTCGGGGAGGAGTTCCGTCAGCACGACGGCGTGGTGACGATCTTGATGTTCTACCATCGCAGGGCTTCGCCTAAGCACCACTACGATATGACCGAGGTGGAATATGGTGGAGGGGGGCACCGCACACGGCTAAGGAACGATCACGAAGATCAACTTCTGTGTTTAGAGGTGCCCCCCTACCCCCGTATATAAAGGAGCAAGGGGGGTGCGGCCGGCCAGGAGGAGGGCGCGCCAGGAGGAGTCCTACTCCCACCGGGAGTAGGATTGCCCCCTTTTCCTAGTTGGAATAGGATTCGGGAGGGGGAAAGAGGACAGAGAGAAGGAAGGGGAGGCACCGCCCCCTCTCCTTGTCCTATTCGGACTAGGGGGGAGGGGCGCGTGGCCCAGCCCTGGCCACCTCTCCTCTCTTCCACTAAAGCCCACCAAGGCCCATTTACCTCCCAGGGGGTTCCGGTAACCTCCCGGTACTCCGGTAAAATCCCGATTTCACCCGAAACACTCCGATATCCAAACATAGGCTTACAATATATCAATCTTTACGTATCGACCATTTCGAGACTCCTCGTCACGTCCGTGATCACATCCGGGACTCCGAACAAACTTCGGTACATCAAAATACATAAACTCATAATAAAACTGTCATCGTAACCTTAAGCATGCGGACCCTACGGGTTCAAGAACAATGTAGACATGACCGAGACACGTCTCAGTCAATAACCAATAGCGGGACCTGGATGCCCATATTGGCTCCTACATATTCTACGAAGATCTTTATCGGTCAGACCGCATAACAACATACGTTGTTCCCTTTGTCATCGGTATGTTACTTGCCCGAGATTCGATCGTCGGTATCCAATACCTAGTTCAATCTCGTTACCGGCAAGTCTCTTTACTCGTTCCGTAATACATCATCTCGCAACTAACTCATTAGTTGCAATGCTTGCAAGGCTTATGTGATGTGCATTACCGAGAGGGCCCAGAGATACCTCTCCGACAATCGGAGTGACAAATCCTAATCTCGAAATATGCTAACCCAACATCTACCTTTGGAGACACCTGTAATGCTCCTTTATAATCACCCAGTTACGTTGTGACGTTTGGTAGCACCCAAAGTGTTCCTCCGGCAAACGGGAGTTGCATAATCTCATAGTCATAGGAACATGTATAAGTCATGAAGAAAGCGATAGCAACATACTAAACGATCGGGTGCTAAGCTAATGGAATGGGTCATGTCAATCAGATCATTCAACTAATGATGTGACCTCGTTAATCAAATAACAACTCTTTGTTCATGGTTAGGAAACATAACCATCTTTGATTAACGAGCTAGTCAAGTAGAGGCATACTAGTGCCACTCTGTTTGTCTATGTATTCACACATGTATTATGTTTCTGGTTAATACAATTCCAGCATGAATAATAAACATTTATCATGATATAAGGAAATAAATAATAACTTTATTATTGCCTCTAGGGCATATTTCCTTCATGTAGGTGCTTCCTCCTCTGATCTGGGTAGCGGCCTGCGCTTTGGGTAACTCTTGGAGGGGCGTTCGAGTTCATAATCTTCGGCCGCAAGGACTTCAGTCCATCTATCAGCTAGCAAATCTTGGTCAGCTCTAAGCTGTTGCTGCTTTTTCTTGAGGCTGCTTGCTGTGGCTAAAAGCCTGCGTTTGAAACGCTCTTGTTCGGCGGGGTCTGATGGTACGATGAATTCGTCGTCGTCGAGGCTTGCCTCGTCTTCGGAGGGAGGCATATAATTATCATCCTCAACCTCTCGGTCTACCGCTCTCTCGTGAGGGCTGGCTTCTCCATCTTCCTGTGCCGAATCTCGCTGGAGGGGGTGTTCTTCGGCACTATCCGGGGTAGTATTGTCTCCCGTGCCGGAATCACCGTTTTTACTTTGGCGGGATTTAGAGCGGCGCCGCTAACGCCGGCGCTTTGGCTGCTTCTTGGAGGTGTCATCCCCCGCTGTTGCATCGCCATCTCCATCCTTTGGAGTATCCACCATATATATGTCATATGACGAGGTGGCCTTCCAGCGCCCTACAGGTGCTGGTTCCTGTTCGTCTCCTACATCGTCGTCCATACCGTCGATGTCTTCGGAGCCGAAGTCAAGCATGTCGGTTAGATCGTCGACAGTGGCTACAAAGTGGGTGGTGGGTGGGCTTTGAATTTCTTCATCGTCCGTATCCCATCCTCGCTGGCCGTAGTCCGGCCAGGGCTCTCCTGATAAAGAGAGAGACTTGAGAGAATTCAGGATGTTGCCAAAAGGCGAATGCTGAAAGATGTCCGCAGCGGTGAACTCCATTATTGGCGCCCAATCGGATTCAATCGGCAGGGGCGCGGGGGGTTCGGAGTCCGGGGAGGAGTCCGGATCCTCGGAGTCACGGGTCATGCAGAGTGCGGGGCTGCCGTTCGGCTCGATCGCCTTTGAGACCGCAGCCCCCGAGGTGATGTCCAACCGCTCATCCTCGATTGGCGCAATAGGCTCCGAGTTAAGGGTCGGAACCGGTGCATGTGCGGCCTCCAGGACACTGTTCGAAGGCAGAGCTAGATCATGCCCCTCGAGATAGTGCGGCGCGCTTGGCTGTGGCTCGAATCCGTCGAAGATCTAATCTCCACGGATGTCTGCCGCGTAGTTTAGGCTTCCAAATCTGACTTGATGGCCAGGGGCGTAGCTTTCGATCTGCTCCAGGTGGCCAAGTGAATTGGCCCGAAGTGCGAAGCCGCCGAAGACGAAGATCTGTCCGGGGAGAAAAGTCTCACCCTGGACCTCATCGTTGTTGATGATCAAGGGAGCCATCGGGCCTAAAGGCGACGACACAGAGGAACTCTCAATGAAAGCACCAATGTCAGTGTCAAAACCGGCGGATCTCGGGTAGGGGGTCCCGAACTGTGCGTCAAGGCCGGATGGTAACAGGAGACAAGGGACACGATGTTTTTACCCAGGTTTGGGCCCTCTCGATGGAGGTAATACCCTACTCCTGCTTGATTAATATTGATGATATGGGTAGTACAAGAGTAGATCTACCACGAGATCAAGGAGGCTAAACCCTAGAAGCTAGCCTATGGTATGATTGTTGTGTATGGAGTTGATGTCCTACGGACTACAACCCTCCGGTTTATATAGACACCGGATAGGGTTAGGGTTACACAGAGTCGGTTACAATGGTAGGAGATCTTGAATATCCGCATCGCCAAGCTTGCCTTCCACGCCAAGGAAAGTCCCATCCGGACACGGGACGAAGCCTTCAATCTTGTATCTTCATAGTCCAGGAGTCCGGCGAAGGTATAGTCCGGCTACCCGAACACCCCCTAATCCAGGACTCCCTCAAGGATACTCATTGGTCCCGGCAGCGCCCCTCGTAGGGGCCCGCCTCACTTTGTTTAGCTACTGCATTGCTACCTTCACTTTCTTCTGAAGCTTTGACTCTTTTTGGATCCCCCTTGGGGGGGGGGGGACTCATGGTATTTGAGGCAGATGGCACTATCGCCAGGGGATTGTCAAAAAATTTGAGCTGCTGCTGGATACCGCTTCCTTGGCCAGTATCTTCCCTTCGAACTCTCTTCCTATTAGTTTCAGCCATATCTGTATCCACCTCCACAGCTGTGTGTTCATTGTTCACAACTTCCATATCCATCGACATGGACTGCCCAGTTCCTCTTGCTGCCGACCGTCCACCTCGGGCACCTCTGCCTTCCCGACGACCCCGACCCCCTCCAGGGCCAGAGCCAGTCCTCATCGCCCAAGAAGCGCGGAGATCTTTAAAGTACATTGCTGACGGTGAGTGAATCCCATTGCCGTGTTCCTTGTAGACATGGCCAAGATGCCCACAAACTGCTCACCAGTCCGGCAGCTTTTCATAGCGAACTCTGTAGATCTGTCGTGTGCCATCCCTCACCATTGTGACTGCATTCTTTAAAGGTTTCAAGACATTGATTCTTACCCATACGCGGTAGAAGTTACCCGCGAAATCTTGAGAAAGCTTTTCTGAAAAAAGAACTTCTCCTACCCTACTAGCGAGGGCATCCACCAGGTGTGCATATTTGTCTGGGTCATCATGGATCTGAATCCAGATGTTAAGTGTATCCAGCGGAACCATTGAGGGTTGTGTGATACCGTCATACGGTGCAAGGATGACTGCATTCCCACGAAAATTCCAAGGGCCATCCTGAATGACCCGTTCCCAATCTCCCAAACAGAAGAAGTGCACCGTATAGAGATTATCCTCCAGAGGACGGAACTTGCAATCCTGGGCCAGATCCCACGCTGCGCGCATATTCTTAAAGAACCAATACTGCCTATAAGATTTCTAGATATGCACACGTACCACAGCGATCCACATGGCTGAATCAGGCGGTGCCTCCTTCTCGTCATAGATCACATCATCAAGGTCCTCTTCGCGCAGCCCTAGTTCCGCCATCATCCTCTCAATCTCAGCAGCGGGGTCAGCCCCGGACGTGCTTGCCGACGCTGAGCTTTTTGCTGCCATAACCGTAACCCTAACCCGATCTTTGAAGTCACCGGAATAAATTGGTAAGGTAAAAATCAAATAATGCGAGGCGGATACCAAACCTGGCCAAATGGGCCGGCACCGCACGGCCTGGGTTAAACGGGCCAGGCACGGCTCTGTGCTTTTACCCCTCTTGATAACCCCTCTTGCCCCTCCCTCCTATAAATATAAAAGCCGCCCGCACTCCATGGCATCGCCTCGCCTCGCCGCCGTTCCCCGCAACCCCCTGTCTGTCGACCCAATTCCTCTCACGGATATCACCCGACGCCTCGTCCTCTCCAGATCGAACGGAGGGAGGTGAGCACTTGGACATCCCGATCCCGATCAGCTTGGAGTTCGTCCCGATTGGTTGGTAGGCGCTGGTTCCTAGGTCTCCCTCCGGAGTTGCTCGTTCCGATTGTGATTGTGGTTGGTAGGTGAGGCGCTTAGGGTTCATAGGTCTCGGATCCAGCCAGCGCCGTCTTGTATCCTTTCCTGCCTGGCTTTGAGTATTCATTCGTATGACTAGGATACTAGGATTTAATTAGTTAGGGTTTGTTTGTTTGTAGGGTTCGATTATCCGTAATAAGGAATCAATCTGACGTTTTAGTTAGGGTTTGCTTGGTTGGTTGTGGTCAGATTTTGGTTTCTCAAATGGTGTATGAATTCTTCAACTGTGCCTGTCGCGATTTTGGGCGGAAATTGATGATTTCGGGGGCAAAATCCGAGGGATTTTGTGGATGAAAGATGGGCAAACTTGGGGAAACCAAGCAAGCAAATCCATGGATCAAAATCAACAAAACTTCATCATGCCAACAAATCACACAAAAAAAAATTGGGGCTTTTTTTGGTGGGGAAATTTCGAATTAGGACGAAAAACAACAAAATCAAAGCTAGAAAACGAATATTAATTTGGATGGAATTCATGCTATGTTGTTCGATTTCAGTTTATGCCAGAATGTTAAATTTTTTGTTTTATCAACTGTGTTTGAGCCTAGTAGATTTGTTGCATATTCATGTTCTTGCTCTGTTTGGATAGGTAACAATTAATATTTGGGATCCTAAAATATTTATGCACTGGCAGCACTTAACCTGCAGCTGCTGATTAATGTTGTAGTCATATGTGCTGCTTTCCAGCTCTCTTGTTTGGATAGGTATTTGGTTATCGTTTGGGTTTATTTATTATCGTTTGTAAATGCTGGTTTGGTTTTCTGTGCTCACTATGCCCTTGCACATGGGATGCAATTTTTTTTATTTCCCTGCTGTTTAGTTTATTGTTTCCTTTGATGGTGAGGCATTAATTCTGGAGATAGATGCAATTTTCTTGCTCACAATAATACAATGAATGATGGGATCTCTATCTACTTTGAACCAAATTATATATATTCCCTCTGTTAATTATTTTTCTGTTTTGGGTGATTGAGTGTATTCATTCATTTTGTTTAGTTGCCTATCAGTATAAATACATGGCTGGATTGCTTTCACTTCATATTAATAACTATTCTGTCCCACAATGCAAATTTGCTGCTGTCCTAACTAATTAAGTAGAAGCTTTGGATTGGTGCTGTATGGTCTCTTCCTGACATTAAATCCTCCTCTGTTTGTGCTGTCTGAACCAGGTAGCAGCAACCAACTGTTCTGCTGCTGCAGTCTTCTTCGCCGCCAAAAGGAAAAGATGCTCTACAAAATCCACTCCCATGCCGAAATCCAAGCCCTGCAGGCCCGCACCGATGAGCTGGGCCACTCCAAAGACTTCATGCTTGTGAATCTTGTCTCTCTGGAGTCGGTGCGCATAGCGAGCGAGTCGTATGCACTCCTCCGCCCGCTGATCATGGAGTCGATGTTCTGGTCATGCTCGGAGCTGGAAAACCTCTCGGTCGTGGCAGCCTTGTCGCTGGAAATCCAGATGCTTGAGCATGATGTGTTACCCCGGCTCAAGGTTCAGGAGGCCAAGCTGGAACGGGGCGCCCTGCAAGCCCTCCTCCTCATGAAAGACTCAACAATTATGCTCTTAAATCTCAGGAAGCGCTTTATCGTAGCCTTGGGCGTATTGCTTTTCGAGGAGGATCAGGTCTCAGGCCAAGTCAAAAAGCTGAGCGAAATGCTAAAGGATACTGCTGATGGTGTACTCAAAGGTAATGGTAACATTGTCTTGCTTGAGAAGCGTGTCCCGTTGCTGGTCAAGCTGGTCACCAAAGTGTTGGAGACCCCGGTTCTTTTCTGTGATCCTGATGAGTATTCTGATGAGTAGACTTATCAGCCAGCTCGAGGCTCTTGTGATGAGTATTTCTTAGGGGCGTGGCAAACAGTTTAGAATCAACCCTTTATGTTTGGATGTGTTATTAATGGATTTTAAATGATATGTATCTTGGGTAGTGTTTTCTCATTCTGTGCTAGTCGGGTACAACTTGCAATTACTTTCAGTTTTTTTTTGAGAAACATCCCTTCTGTGTTTTACTGTACAGTCACATGGAGGTATTCGCCCTTTTGGGGGAATATATGCCAAAAGAATATAGTATGTTAGAAAAGAAATCCCAAATATAAGTCTTTTAAGAGGTTTTACTAAAAGACTACATACCGATGAATATAGACATACTTTAGAACGTGGATGGATTCATTCATTTTGCTCTGTATGTACTTCCTCTGTTCCATAATAAATGACTCAACTTAATATTAAATTTAGTACAAAGTTGAGTCATTTATTTTAGAACGGAGGGAGTAGTTTTCTACTAGTGAAATCTCTTAGAAGACTTATAAATTTGGGGACGGAGGGATCTGTGAGTGTCCATGATTAAAGCTTTGCAAATACCATAAACAAAACGTTACCTTGTACTTGAAGCTGAATTGAATTGAAATGTGATTAGCCTTCCACTAGCCTGCCAAGGAGGAAGGAGCCCACCGTGCGCCACCATTCCATCCTCCATATCTCCATTTCCTCTTGTCGCGCCGCAGTCCTCAACTAAACTAGGTTGCTCCACCTTGCTGTCACCAGCTCCTTCTTCGCCCACCTCCTCCTTTTCCTGACACGCAGATCTAGTTGCGTCGATCGCCGCGCAACAATCCTAGCCACGACGAGCTCCACCACCGTGCGGTTCGGGAGCCGCGCCGCAGTCCTCAACTAAACTAGGCTGCTCCACCTTGCCGTCACCAGCCCCTTCTCCGCCCACCTCCCCCTTCTCCTGACACGCAGATCTAGTTGAGGACTGCGTCAGATCTAGTTGCGCCGGTCGCCGCGCAACAACCCTAGCCACGACGAGCTCCACCACCGTGCGGTCCGGGAGCCACGCCACAGCAGCGCACCCTCCGGCCACAGCCCTATGCGCAGACATACATCGCCTCCCTCTGGCCCAGAACGCAATCCGACACCGCAGTCCGCGCCCAGCGAGAGGCGGCAGCATACCTCGCCTTCTTCGTGCGATGCTGCTGCTGCTGTAGGCGTCCCCACCCCCGTCTACTGCTCTCCCCCATCTGGTGTGCAACACCAACGTTTCCTCTCCTCTGACTCGTTTTTTTGCAGCAGTGATTTCTCAATGTGTCCTCTGACTCGGTTCTTATTGCAGCAGTGATTTTGTTGGCGAAGGTGCCTAGTGATTTGTTGGTGAAGCTGGCACACAGGCAAGTGATTTCTCCAGTATCTACTTAGCTTCGCTGTGTTCTCAGTTGCTGATGCTTTGCTGTATCAACTCTGGGTGGCTAGTGATGGAAGCATGCAAATGATATCTACTTCTCTCATCTCGCTTGGTCCATTGGAGTACACAAGTATGGTTGAGATTCTCCTCAAAGTGCAGCTTCACATCTTGAATGCATATGATGTTAGATTGTTACAAGTATTGGGACTGAGTGTTTTTCTACGCTATTAATACTAAACCTAGCTATCGTGCAAATGATTCAAATCATCCTGAAATGAGTACAACCGATTCTGCTATAGTCTAACAGAGGTTATTGGCTTTTTCTTTTTGGTGTTGGACACACATAATTGCTACCAAATTACTAATAACTTGACTGACTAAAGATGTTAAATTACTTAATTAGTGATATTAAATTTCTTAACTAGTGACATTAAACTTGCCTGACTAAAGGTATCAAATTTGGCATGTTTCCTAGTGAATTAAGGCTATCATTTCAGATAGCATACCAGACGTTTTGGCACTTTTTGGGACAGCTTCATTGGTAAACCAGATTCACATCATCATATTTTTCTCATATTGACAGTTTCTTTGTAAAGTGAATTTGCTTGTGTTTTTTTCCAATCACCCTCGCTGCCTGTTTTTGCTTGTGGGATTCCCCTGTTAAGGTATTTGTTTCCCAAAGCTAATATTTATTTATGCTTCCAATTCCTAAGGTTAATTCCTCTGTTCCCAGTTTTCAAATGTGTGCAGCGTGAAACCAATGTTGATGACCTCATGGAAAACACTAGGAGATTATATTTATTTATTTATTTTTGCAAAACTGCATATGCCTACTTTGATGTTGATATCAGAAAATTTCAAACTATATTGCAATTTTTGTTTACACATCCCATTGCCAATGATGCATTTATTACTATCTGTATCCCACAGCTCTGAACCCCATGCCGATAGCTGTCTGTTTCATTTATTTTGGCATACCCATGGTTTGTTGCTTAATTCTTAACACTATTTTGCCTAGCTTATTCACTTGTTTTGCCTAATTTATAATATATAATTATTTTTGTAGTGCATCGTTGGTTACGACTCCAGCTCGCGCGCCCTCCGTGGATCAGGCATCAACGGTCGCAGTTCTGAGGATGCCACCTCCTCTGGTGCTCTGCATCCATCTTCCCCACTAAGGTGAGCATTGCGCCGTCGTTCTTCCTTTGTCTCCCCCGCGACAACTCAACTATTTTTGCGCATAATTGGGAGTGGATTGGACCTGTTAATTCTTTTGCTCCGTCATTGTTTCGGTAGGCAGATGCATTTTTTGTAGAAAAATAATCCAGAGGTGTGGTTTTGGTCCCCTGGAGGCTTACAGTTCTTCTGACGCTGGACTATTGCTTTCAGATTAGCTTGTTACTTTAGCTGGGAATCAGAGATTTTACGGAAGTAATGGTGTTACTTCAATTGTAATATTGTGGATGCATTTATATAGCTTTTTGTGCTTTTTGCTTGTGTTGTGTCTCAGCCGGTGATTGCGAACTGTTTGTATTAGTTTTCTAGCTAGGTAGCACAGCCAAGGCGTCTTTTATGCAAATAAACTGTGTTTATTGCTTCATGTGTTTGTTAGGCAATTTAGTGTCATTTTTGTTAGGCAACATTGTGCTCCTAAATAGGCAGTTTAGCCTTTCGTTACAAATCTGGGTGTGCCTCATGTACTGCATTAGCCAAAAAAACTGCATGGTTATGCAAATATGGAGCATGCTGCATTATCCCAGATTAAATTATGGCATGCTATTCCATATTGTTTCATGTTTTCACAATAAAACTAGAACTAAGAACTAGTTAGCATTATGAAATGATATTGGTACACATTAGGCATTAGTTTAATTTTTCATTAGGCAAAATTACTTTTATGTCAGGTTAAGACACATTTATGCATTAGGCAATGATATTGGTATATTCCTTATTCCATAACATAGTTCTATGTTATGGAAAAAATACTATTCTGCATAAGAAAAACCAATTTCTCCATCATGGATAGTACTTCACATAATCAGGTGAATAATACAGTTTTGCCTAATATGGACCTAGCAATTTTTTAGACAATATTCTAATAACCACCTGACATCAAGTAGAGTATTTAAATCCTTCATTAAGCAATTATAAGCTCCAAAATACAGTTCCAGCATTAAGCAACGAATCTGTATAGTGTTGCATCAGGAAATAGTTAGATTTAGCATTTTAAGTTACATTACCTAGTAACTTAGAAATATATTATCAAGCATCTTATAGTTAGCTTTAGCATTTTTTATATTCATTATTATTGCTTAATGAAGAATACTATTTTTCCTAATCTAGAACCTACTATTGTCTAACACTTAGCACTATTATTGCCTATAATATGAAAAAGTAGCATTCGTAACTTTGATTTGTGTTTCAATGGACCCAGCACTCCGCCTCATCCTTCATGCTTGGCTCTTCGGTTTTGTGGCGCAGGTGTGCGTGGTGAGCTGGGCGCTAGTCGTGGTGAGCTGGGTTTAGGGTTTGCTTGGTAACACACACAGCGTCGGTTGTAATTCTGGAGATGCAATTTTCTTGCTCACAATATATAATACAATGAATGATATGTACTTTGAACCAAATTATATTATATTCCCTCTGTTAATTATTTTTCTGTTTTGGGCATTCATTTATTTTGTTTAGTTGCCTATCAGTATACATACATGGTTGAATTGCTGCTTTCACTTCATATTAATAACTATTCGTCTGTCGCACAATGCAAATATATATATGCTGTCCTAACTAATTAAGTAGAAGCTTGGATTGGTGCTGTATGGTCTCTTGCTGACATTAAATCCTCCTCTGTTTGTGCTGTCTGTACCAGGTAGCAGCAACCAACTCTTCTGCTGCTGCAGTCTTCTTGGCCGCCAAAAGGAAAAGATGCTCTACAAAATCCACTCCCATGCCCAAATCCAAGCCCTGCAGGCCCGCTCCGATGAGCTGGGCCACTCCAATGAGGACATGGTTGTGAATCTTGTCTCTCTGGAGTCGGTGCGCATAGCGCGCGAGTCGTATGCACTCCTCCGCCCGCTGATCAAGGAGTCGAGGTCCTGGAAATGCCCGGAGCTGGATTCCCTCTCGGTCGTGGCAGGCTTGTCGCTGGAAATCCAAAAGCTTGAGCATCATGTGTTACCCCAGCTCATGGTTCAGGAGGCCAAGCTGGAACGGGGCGCCCTGGAAGCCCTCCTAGTCATGAAGAACTCAGCAATTAAGCTCTTACATCTGAGTAAGTGCTTTAAGGAAGCCTTGGGCGTATTGCTTGCCGAGGAGGAGCATCTGGTCTCAGTCTCAGCCCAAGTCAAAATGCTGAGCACACTACTAGAGGATACTGTCGTTCATGTACTCAAAGGTTGCAACGGTGTCTGGCTTCAGCAGCGTCTCCCGTCGCTGGTCCGGCTGGTCACCTATGTGTTGGAGATGCTGGTTCGTTTCTGCGTTTCTGATGAGCATTCTGATGAGTAGAAGACTTATCAGCCAACTCTTATTTCTGATGATTATTTCTTAGGGGCGTGGCAAAAAGTTTAGAATCAACCCTTTATATATGTTTGGATGTGTTATTAATGGATGGATTTTAAATGATATGTGTCTTGGGTGGGTAGTGTTTTCTCATTCTGTGCTAGTAGGGTACAACTTGCAATTACTTTCAGTTCCTAAATATATAAGTCTTTTAAGAGGTTTCACTAAAAGACTACATACAGATGAATATAGACATACTTTAGAACGTGGATTCACTCATTTTGCTCCGTATATAGTTTCCTAGTGAAATCTCTTAAAAGACTTGTATATATAGGAAGGAACGGAGGTAGTAGTGCTTATCTGTGAGTGTCCATGATTAAAGCTTTGCAAATACCATAAACAAAACATCACCTTGTACTTGCAGCTGAATTGAATTGAAATGTGATTAGCCTTCCACTAGCCAGCCAAGGAGGAAGGAGCCCCTATCTCCATTTCCTCTTGTCGCGCCGCAGTCCTCAACTAAACTAGGCTGCCGTCACCAGCCCCTTCTCTGCCCACCTCCCCCTTCTCCTGACACGCACATCTAGTTACGCCGGTCACCGCGCAACAACCCTAGCCACGACGAGCTCCACCACCGTGCGGTCCGGGAGCCACGCCGCAGCAGCGCACCGCCACCGCCCTCGCCCTCGCCCTCGCCCCTCCGGCCACATCAGTGATTTCTCAATGTCTCCTCTGACTCATTTTTTATTGCAGTAGTGATTTTGTTGGCGAAGCTGCGTAGTGATTTGTTGGTGAAGCTGGCACACAGGCAAGTGATTTCTCTAGTATCTATCTACTTAGCTTCGCTGTGTTCTCAGTTGTTGATGCTTTGCTGTATCAACTCTGGGTGGCTAGTGATGGAAACATGCAAATGATATCTACTTCTCTCATCTCGCTTGGTCCATTGGAGTACACAAGTATGGTTGAGCTTCTCATGTTAACTATTTAGTTGCATAGAGAATTGATTCAAGTACAGATGTCTGGTTGAGCTTGCACATTCTCCTCAAAGTGCAGCTTCACAGAAATGCATATGATGTTAGATTGTTACTAGTATTGGGACCGAATGTTTTTCTACACTAATAATACTAAACCTATCGTGCAAATGATTCAAATCATCCTGAAATGATGTTACTAGTACAACCGATTCTGCTATAGTGAGGGTGCCCCCCCGGCACGTGGGCCTACCTCGTGGACGACTCGGGCACCTTCTTGACGTGAGACCTATGCCAAAAGTTCCTATAAATACAGAAACCTCCAGAAAATAACCTAGATAGGGAGTTCCGCTGCCTCAAGCCTTTGTAGCCACCAAAAACCAATCGGGACCCTGTTCCGGCACCCTGCCGGAGGGGGGATCCCTCACTGGTGGCCATCTTCATCATCCTGGCGCTCTCCATAACGAGGAGGGAGTAGTTCACCCTCGGGGCTGAGGGTATGTACCAGTAGCTATGTGTTTGATCTCTCTCTCTCTCTCTCTATCTCTCTCGTGTTCTTGAGGTGGTACGATCTTGATGTATCGCGAGCTTTGCTATTATAGTTGGATCTTATGATGTTTCTCCCCCTCTACTCTCTTGTAACGGATTGAGTTTTCCATTTGAAGTTATCTTATCGGATTGAGTCTTTAAGGATTTGAGAACACTTGATGTATGTCTTGCATGTGCTTATCTGTGGTGACAATGGGATATCATGTGATCTACTTGATGTATGTTTTGGTGATCAACTTGCGGGTTCCGTGACCTCGTGAACTTATGCATAGGGGTTGGCACATGTTTTTTTCTTGACTCTCCGGTAGAAACTTTGGGGCACTCTTTGAAGTACTTTGTGTTGGTTGAATAGATGAATATGAGATTGTGTGATGCATATCGTATAATCATACCCACGGATACTTGAGGTGACAATGGAGTATCTAGGTGACATTACGGTTTTGGTTGATTTGTGTCTTAAGGTGTTAGTCTAGTACGAACTCTTGAATAGATCGATCCGAAAGAATAACTTTGAGGTGGTTTTGTACCCTACAATAATCTCTTCGTTTGTTCTCTGCTATTAGTGACTTTGGAGTGACTCTTTGTTGCATGTTGAGGGATAGTTATATGATCCAGTTATGTTATTATTGTTGAGAGAACTTGCACTAGTGAAAGTTTGAACCCTAGGCCTTGTTTCAACGCATTGCAATACTGTTTGTGCTCACTTTTATCATTAGTTACCTTGGTGTTTTTATATTTTCATATTACAAAAACCTATATCTACCATCCATATTGCACTTGTATCACCATCTCTTCGCCGAACTAGTGCACCTATACAATTTACCATTGTGTTGGGTGTGTTGGGGACACAAGAGACTCTTTGTTATTTGGTTGCAGGGTTGCTTGAGAGAGACCATCTTCATCCTACGCCTCCCACAGATTGATAAACCTTAGGTCATCCACTTGAGAGAAATTTGCTACTGTCCTACAAACCTCTGCACTTGGAGGCCCAACAACGTCTACGAGAAGAAGGTTGCGTAGTAGAAATCAATCATCTTATAATGCTACCGTCAATCAAAGTAGAATAAGATGCATAAAGGATAAACATCACATGCAATCAATATAAGTGATATGATATGGCCATCATCATCTTGTGCCTTTGATCTCCATCTCCAAAGCACCGTCATGATCACCATCATCACCGGCGCGACACCTTGATCTCCATCGTAGCATCGTTGTCATCTCTCCAACTATTGTGTCGGGACCCCGATTCTAAGTCACACCGATCTAGCATGTAACACCTCATATCACTTTGCGGCCTCACGCACGGTATCCCCACGGGTGTCGCCTTACCATGGCCCGGGACCGTTTGCGCCTTTTGGCTCGCGTATATGATTGTGTCGCTAGCATCCATATGACAGAGAACCCGAGCCGACATGGCTAGTCGTGAACCCAAAGCGTCACTAACCTATGGGAACATGCATACATGATTCACATCGAGCGTGTCGGTCAGCAGCGTGTGAATCCGGGCTGTAGCACTGGGCTAACAGGACTCCGGGGAACCCGGGCTGTAGCAGGCTAGGCAGGACTCCGGTTGTCACCGCGTGACATTTCCCCGAAGGGACAGACACAGGAACGAAGTGAAACACATGCCGGCCAGTCAAGTGTCCTGAGCAGTAGTGCTGGGCTAGCAGGACTCCGGTGAACCGGGCTGTAGCGGACTACTATGGCTCAAGGAAGCACTAGACTACATTTCCCCATAAGAGAGACTGCCAAGGATAAACAACTAGATTGTCGGATCCCACACATAGCAATACACGTCACACGTACGCATAACATGCAAGTATGTGCTGTACAACATGGCATCACAACATAACGCAAACTCATATAGATAAAGGCTCAAAAGAGCCACATAGCATAAATACAAACAGGGGTCACATGACCCATCATTCAGAGCATACAAGCAACGGAAGCATTACATGTCTGAGTATAGACAACTACAAAAGAAAAGGGCTGAGAAGCCTGACTATCTACAAGACCCTCCCAAGGGTACAAGATCGTAGCTGAGGTAACAAGCTACTCGTCGAAGTCCAAGCGGAACTACTAGTAAGACAGATGTCTCATCTGCAAAACATAAATAAAGCAAACGTGAGTAAAAAGGTACTCAGCAAGACTTACATCAGATCCTATCATATATGCATTTGTATCAAGAAGGTAATGTGGGGTTTAGTTGCAGCAAGCCAGCTTTGACTCAGTGGCTATCCTGTTCTACGACAACGAGAAACTTCTTTGAGATGAGGCAGCGCACACGAGTCCACTAATCACCACATCAATACACTACTATGGATTCATCTCGTCTCCCTACGAGAAGGCCATCCATAGCACTCACACTTGTCTTGAGCATTTTAGAGTATCCACTTTAAGTTGTCTATGTACCACTTAAGCATCCAAGAAGTCCATAACCGAGGACACGGCTATTCGAATAGATCATGATAACCCTGCAGGAGTGTACTTCTTCACACATGCTCTCACCACTTATCACCATGTACACGTCATGTATCTCGGCAACCTTCAAACGGAAGCCTGGCGAGGGTGTCGGCCACGACCTAACTAACCACACAAGACTCTAGTCCAGGTTTATCGCCTATTCGGGTTCCATCCGCAAGGAGATCCGGCCGGGGTGTCGCTCATGGCCCCAAACGATGAGTACAGGGTTCCCGAGCCCACCAACCGGGTGCCACTCGGTACACCGGGCCACGTGTGCCTAGTCTGTCCCAAGCCCACCCTGTCGGGTGCCACTCGGTAGAAAAATAGCACTACCTATAAACACCAGAAACTAGTTGCAACTCCTGGACAGAGATCAAGTTGGTTAATAAGTCGAGAGAGCTTGGAGCGCCCGGAGCCCAATGTGTGGTAGTAGCTAGTCATTGGACAACTTACACAGAACTCGGTTCTTAAGGACGGTCCCAATGAGACAACCCACCATGTACTCCTACATGGCCTCTCACCGCTACCTTTACCAAATCGTGTTCACACGCTTAACTCTCAGCATCAGAACATATCATATCACTCCAATCCATTCCCAATGAATCAGACCTGACACAACTCTAAGCAATAGTAGGCATGGCATGGTAGGAACACAACATGGCTCAATCAACTCCTACACATGCTAGTGGGTTTCAGCTATTTACTGTGGCAATGACAGGTCATGTAGAGGAATGGGTTCAACTACCACAGCATAAAGTAGCAGTTGAATCGTTGTTGTCCTAATGCAATAAAAGAGAGCAGGAGCGAGAGAGTGGGATTGTATCGGAATGAACAAGGGGGGTTTGCTTGCCTGGTAGATCAACAAGGGAGGCACTGCTTCACAGACAGGTACTCTGGAACGGTCTCCGGAGCAAAGACCTATCGAGAAGGAACGGTGTCGACAATCAAACACAAGCATATGCAACAATATGATGCATGAAGATGGCATCAAGATGTGTTGTTATCTGAGCTAATGCAACTAGCATTCATTTGCATGAAGTCCATTTGAACCAAAGATTCAAATGCATCTCCAAAATAAGTCCTTTATAAATGCCATTATATTGTTTCACTTATACAGTAGGTATAACTTGGTTTATCATGCATGAAACTGGTACAGATGGATAGATTGCATTTTTCTGATAATTTTTCATATATAAATCATTTCAATCTGAGCTACGGTTGAATTTATATGAATTTTTGAAGTTTAGAATATTTTCTGGAATTTCCTGTTTTAAAATAATTCCAGAAAAAGAATAACTGCGTCAGCATGACGTCATGCTTGCGTCACCAAGTCAACGGCGCTGGCCAGGTCAAATCTGACGTATGGGGGCCACACGTCAGTGTCATGGTTAATTAACAGAGGGTTAATTAATCCTAACTACTAATTAGGGGGCGCCGGGGCCCATCTGTCATTGAGAGAGAGGGGGGAGGTCAAACCGGGCTGTGGTCAACCCACGCCGGTCAAAGGTCAGTGGTCGCCGGCGTTTAGCCGCCGGCGAGTCCAAATGCGGCGGGGCGCTGCGGGTTTTGCCTACAGGGGCCATTTGGCGCGCGGAGTGCAGCTACAGGATGCGGACGCTCGTCCGCATCCAACTGTGGTGGTGGCGCGGTCGGGGAGTGGCTGGAGTGGCGCCGGTGACGACGAGTGCGGCGGCTGGAGTTCGGCCACGTCGGGGAAAGGGGCTACGGCGTGCAGGCGGCTAAACGGAGAGAGGGGAAAGGCGTAGAAGCTCACGGCGGTTCGGACGAGGCGGTCGGCGAGCTCAGGGACGCGTCGAAGACGACGGGGCGGCGAAGATGATCTCCAGCGACCGGAGATGAAGACGGCGGCGAGGCGGCTCTCCAGGGCCTCCCGAGGCGCGTGGCTTGACAAAGAGGTGGAGGACGACGTGGCGGAGCTTCTGGCCTCGAAGAGAGGGCGAGGGGGAGGCGGTGGCCGCGGCATTGGCGTGCGGCGGCGACGGCACCACTCGGCCGTGGTGAGAGAGAGCGAGGGAGAGGAGAGAATGGGCACGGGAGAGTGAGAGGGGAACAGGGCGGCGCGTGGCGACGTCTGGCGTAAGGAGAAAGAGCCAGGCAGGCGGCTGTGTGCCGGCGTGCACGGCGTCGGGCACCGCTTCCCCTCTGCCTACTGGCAAGAGGAGGAAGACGGCTCTGCCCCTGGTGGGCTGGGCCAGAACAGGAACGGGCCGGCCAGTGCCAGGCCGCAGGTGGCCCAGGTAAGCATCTCTCCATTTTTGTTTTCTTTTCTATTTCTGACATTTGTTTTTGACTTAAAATAAATACTAGCACAATTATAAAAATGTTGAGATTCCTTGTGACCACTGGTTATAATATACCAGAGGCCCTCACCAATTTCCAACATTTTTGGAGCCTTCAAAATATTTATATTATTTTAAACAGCTCCAATTCAAATACATATGGGTTCATTCAAAAATCTAGAATGTTTAGCAAAAATGTGCATCACCTCTGGTTGTTGTTTACAACATTTCCCAAAGACCATGGACATTTTTGAAAAGCATTTTGGGTTAATTGAAATTCCATTTTTAATTTGCATCTATTTGAATTTGCTTTGGTGCTAGGGTTTGAAACATTCCCCATTTCAAATTCATTTGGAACTTAAACATGATGCACAAGCAAGCCTAGATCATACCAGAACTAGGGACGTGACATATTGCTTCTACGACTATCGCTACCGCTTAGTGATAAAGTAAAGCAATTATAGGGCGATTGCATTGCATACAATATAGCGACAACCATATGGCTCCTGCCAGTTGCCGATAACTCTGTTACAAAACATGATCATTTCATACAATAAAATATAGCATCATGTCTTGACCATATCACATCAAAACATGCCCTGCAAAAACAAGTTAGACGTCCTCTACTTTGTTGTTGCAAGTTTTACGTGGCTGCTACGGGCTTAGCAAGAACCGTTCTTACCTACGCATCAAAACCACAACGATAGTTCGTCAAGTTAGTGCTGTTTTAAGCTTCTCAAGGACCGAGCGTAGTCACACTCGGTTCAACTAAAGTTGGAGAAACTGACACCCGTCAGCCACCTGTGTGCAAATCACGTCGGTAGAACTAGTCTCGCGTAAGCGTACGCGTAATGTCGGTCCGGGCCGCTTCATCCAACAATACCGCCGAACCAAAGTATGACATGTTGGTAAGCAGTATGACTTGTATCGCCCACAACTCACTTGTGTTCTACTCGTGCATATAACATCTACGCATAAACCTGGCTCTGATGCCACTGTTGGGGAACGTAGTAATTTCAAAAAAATTCCTACGCACACGCAAGATCATGGTGATGCATAGCAACGAGAGAGGAGAGTGTCGTCTACGTACCCTCGTAGACCGTAAGCGGAAGCGTTATGACAACGCGGTTGATGTAGTCGTACATCTTCACGATCGACCGATCCTCAGTAACGAACGTACAACACCTCCGCGTTCAGCACATGTTCATCCCGGTGACGTCCCGCGAACTCATGATCCAATAGAGCTTCGGGGAAGAGCTTCGTCAGCACGATGGCGTGGTGATGGTGTTGATGCAGTTACAGACGCAGGGCTTCGCCTAAGCACCGCTACGATATGACCGAGGTGGATTATGGTGGAGGGGGGCACCGCACACAGCTAAGAGATCAATGATCAATTGTTGTCCCTTGGGGTGCCCCCCTGCCCCCGTATATAAAGGAGCTAGGGGGGAGGCGGCCGGCCAAGGAGGAGGGCGCGCCAAAGGGGGAATCCTACTCCCACCGGGAGTAGGACTCCTTTCCTAGTAGGAGTAGGAGAAGGGGGAAGGGTGAAGGAAATATGCCCTAGGGGCAACAATAAAGTTATTATTTATTTCCTTATTTCATGATAAATGTTTATTATTCATGCTAGAATTGTATTAACCGGAAACATAATACATGTGTGAATACATAGACAAACAGAGTGTCACTAGTATGCCTCTACTTGACTAGCTCGTTTATCAAATATGGTTATGTTTCCTAACCATAGACATGAGTTGTCATTTGATAAACGGGATCACATCATTAGGAGAATGATGTGATTGACTTGACCCATTCCGGTAGCTTAGCACTTGATCGTTTAGTATGTTGCTATTGCTTTCTTCATGACTTATACATGTTCCTATGACTATGAGATTATGCAACTCCCAAATACCGGAGGAACACTTTGTGTGCTGCCAAACGTCACAACGTAACTGGGTGATTATAAAGGTGCTCTACAGGTGTCTCCGTTGGTACTTGTTGAGTTGGCATAGATCAAGATTAGGATTTGTCACTCCGATTGTCGAAGAGGTATCTCTGGGCCCACTCCGTAATACACATCACTATAAGCCTTGCAAGCATTGTAACTAATGAGTTAGTTGCGGGATGATGTATTACGGAATGAGTAAAGAGACTTGCCGGTAACGAGATTGAACTAGGTATTGAGATACCGACGATCGAATCTCGGGCAAGTAACATACCGATGAAAAAGGGAACAATGTATCTTGTTATGCGGTTTGACCGATAAAGATCTTCGTAGAATATGTGGGAGCCAATATGAGCATCCAGGTTACGCTATTGGTTATTGACCGGAGACGTGTCTCGGTCATGTCTACATAGTTCTCGAACCCGTAGGGTCCGCACGCTTAAAGTTTGGTGACGATCGGTATTATGAGTTTTTGTGTTTTGATGTACCGAAGGTAGTTCGGAGTCCCGGATATGATCACGGACATGACGAGGAGTCTCGAAATGGTCAAGACATAAAGATTGATATATAATACGTCTCCATCGTATCTACTTTTCCTAACACTTTTGCCCTTGTTTTGGACTCTAACTTGCATGATTTGAATGGAACTAACCCGGATTGACGCTGTTTTCAGTAGAATTGCCATGGTGTTATTTTTGTGCAGAAACAAAAGTTCTCGGAATGACCTGAAACTTCACCGAGATTATTTTTGGAAAATATAAAAAATATTGGCAAAAGAATCAAGGCCAGGGGGGCCACACCCTATCCACGAGGGTGGGGGGCGCGCCCCTGCCTCGTGCCCCCCTGGTGCTCCACCGATCTCAACTCCAACTCCATATATTCGTGTTCGGGGAGAAAAAAATTAGAGAGAAAGATTCATCGCGTTTTACGATACGGAGCCGCCGCCAAGCCCTAAACTCTCTCGGGAGGGCTGATCTGGAGTCCGTTCGGGGCTCCGGAGGGGGGAATCCGTCGCTATCGTCATCATCAACCATCCTCCATCCCCAATTTCATGATGCTCACCGCCGTGCGTGAGTAATTCCATCGTAGGCTTGCTGGACGGTGATGGGTTGGATGAGATTTATCATGTAATCGAGTTAGTTTTGTTAGGGTTTGATCCCTAGTATCCAGTATGTTCTGAGATTGATGTTGCTGTGACTTTGCTATGCTTAATGCTTGTCACTAGGGCCCGAGTGCCATGATTTCAGATCTGAACCTATTATGTTTTCATGAATATATGTGAGTTCTTGATCCTATCTTGCAAGTCTATAGTCACCTACTATGTGTTATGATATGATCCGGCAACCCCAAAGTGACAATAATCGGGACCACTCCCGGTGATGGCCGTAGTTTGAGGAGTTCATGTATTCACTATGTGTTAATGCTTTGGTCTGGTACTCTATTAAAAGGAGGCCTTAATATCCCTTAGTTTCCAATAGGACCCCGCTGCCACGGGGTAGGACAAAAGATGTCATGCAAGTTCTTTTCCATAAGCACGTATGACTATATTCGGAATACATGCCTACATTACATTGATGAATTGGAGCTAGTTCTGTGTCACCCTATGTTATGATTGTTACATGATGAACCGCATCCGGCATAATTCTCCATCACCGATCCAATGCCTACGAGCTTTTCACACATTGATCTCCGCTTATTTACTTTACCGTTGCTACTATTACAATCACTACAAAACCCAAAGATATTACTTTTGCTATCGTTACTGTTACTTCCATACTACTTTGCTACTAAATACTTTGCTGCAGATATTAAGTTATCCAGGTGTGGTTGAATTGACAACTCAACTGCTAATACTTGAGAATATTCTTTGGCTCGCCTTGTGTCGAATCAATAAATTTGGGTTGAACACTCTACCCTCGAAAACTGTTGCTTTCCCCTAGACTTGTGGGTTATCAAGACTATTTTCTGGCGCTGTTGTCAGGGAGCATATCTCTATTCTTTGAGTCACTTGGGATTTATATCTGGTGGTCACTATGAAGAACTAGAAAGACGCAAAAAAAATTATCCCTCAACTACGAGGGGAGGTAAGGAACTGCCATCTAGCTCTGCACTTGATTCACCTTCTGTTTTGAGTAAGCTTGGGACACCTAAACCTGCTTCTGCTATTAATTCTGATATGTCGCATGTTATTGATGATGCCACTTCTGCTATGCATGATTCTTATGATGAAACTACTTCTATGCTTGATACTACTGTGCCACTTGGTGAATTTCTTGATGAACAACTTTCTAGGGCTAGAGAGAATGAAATTATTGAAACCGATAGTATTGATGAAAGTGATGATGAAGACTCTCCCCCTAAATATGAATTGCATGTTGTGCCTGAGGGCTATGTTATGGATGAAGAAACTGCTAGAGACTTTCTTGCTTGCAATGATAGAAGCGATCTTAAGAAATTATTAGCTAAGCTTAAACAAAAAACTCTGAATGCTAGAATGAAATATGATCCTGCTTATGCTGAAGGAAATATGCCCTAGAGGCAATAATAAAGTTATTATTTATTTCCTTATTTCATGATAAATGTTTATTATTCATGCTAGAATTGTATTAACCGGAAACATAATACATGTGTGAATACATAGACAAACAGAGTGTCACTAGTATGCCTCTAATTGACTAGCTCGTTAATCAAAGATGGTTATGTTTCCTAACCATGGACAAAGAGTTGTTATTTGATTAACGGGATCACATCATTAGGTGAATGATTTGATTGACTTGACCCATTCCGTTAGCTTAGCACGTGATCGTTTAGTATGTTGCTATTATTTTCTTCATGACTTATACATGTTCCTATGACTATGAGATTATGCAACTCCCGTTTACCGGAGGAACACTTTGTGTGCTACCAAATGTCACAACGTAACTGGGTGATTATAAAGGTGCTCTACAGGTGTCTCCGAAGGTACTTGTTGGGTTGGCGTATTTCGAGATTAGGATTTGTCACTCCGATTGTCGGAGAGGTATCTCCGGGCCCTCTCGGTAATGCACATCACATAAGCCTGGCAAGCATTGCAACTAATGAGTTAGTTGCGAGATGATGTATTACGGAACGAGTAAAGTGACTTGCCGGTAACGAGATTGAACTAGGTATTGAGATACCGACGATCGAATCTCGGGCAAGTAACATACCGATGACAAAGGGAACAACGTATGTTGTTATGCGATCTGACCGATAAAGATCTTCGTAGAATATGTAGGAGCCAATATGAGCATCCAGGTTCCGCTATTGGTTATTGATCAGAGACGTGTCTCGGTCATGTCTACATTGTTCTCGAACCCGTAGGGTCCGCATGCTTAACGTTACGATGACAGTTTCAATATGAGTTTATATATTTTGATGTACCGAAGTTTCTTCGGAGTCCCGGATATGATCACGGACGTGACGAGGAGTCTCGAAATGGTCGATACATAAAGATTGATATATTGGAAGCCTATATTTGGATATCGGAGTTGTTTCGGGTGAAATCGGAATTTTACCGGAGTACCGGGAGGTTACCGGAACCCCCTGGGAGGTAAATGGGCCTTAGTGGGCTTTAGTGGAAGAGAGGAGAGGTGGCCAGGGCTGGGCCACGCGCCCCTCCCCCCTAGTCCGAATAGGACAAGGAGAGGGGGCGGTGCCTCCCCTTCCTTCTCTCTGTCCTCTTTCCCCCTCCCGAATCCTATTCCAACTAGGAAAAGGGGGCAATCCTACTCCCGGTGGGAGTAGGACTCCTCCTGGCGCGCCCTCCTCCTGGCCGGCCGCACCCCCCTTGCTCCTTTATATACGGGGGTAGGGGGGCACCTCTAAACACAGAAGTTGATCTTCGTGATCGTTCCTTAGCCGTGTGCGGTGCCCCCCTCCACCATATTCCACCTCGGTCATATCGTAGTGGTGCTTAGGCGAAGCCCTGCGATGGTAGAACATCAAGATCGTCACCACGCCGTCGTGCTGACGGAACTCCTCCCCGACGCTTTGCTGGATCGAAGCCCGGGGATCGTCATCGAGCTGAACGTGTGCTAGAACTCGGAGGTGCCGTAGTTTCGATGCTTGGATTGGTCGGATCGGGAAGACGTACGACTACTTCCTCTACATTGCATCAACGCTTCTGCTTCGGTCTACGAGGGTTCGTAGACAACACTCTCCCCTCTCGTTGCTATGCATCACCATGATCTTGCGTGTGCGTAGGAAATTTTTTGAAATTACTACGTTCCCCAACAGTGGCATCCGAGCCTAGGTTTTATGTGTTGATGTTATATGCACGAGTAGAACACAAATGAGTTGTGGGCGATATAAGTCATACTGCTTACCAGCATGTCATACTTTGGTTCGGCGGTATTGTTGGATGAAGCGGCCCGGACCGACATTATGCGTATGCTTACGCGAGACTGGTTCTACCGCCGTGCTTTGCACACAGGTGGCTGGCGGGTGTCAATTTCTACCGAGTGTGGCTACGCCCGGTCCTTGTGAAGGTTAAAACAACACCAACTTGACAAACTATCGTTGTGGTTTTGATGCGTAGGTAAGATTGGTTCTTGCTAAGCCCGTAGCAGCCACGTAAAATTTGCAACAATAAAGTAGAGGACGTCTAACTTGTTTTTGCAGGGCATGTTGTGATGTGATATGGTCAAGACATGATGCTAAATTTTATTGTATGAGATGATCATGTTTTGTAACCGAGTTATCGGCAACTGGCAGGAGCCATATGGTTGTCGCTTTATTGTATGCAATGCAATCGCCCTGTAATGCTTTACTTTATCACTAAGCGGTAGCGATAGTTGTAGAAGCATAAGATTGGCGAGACAACAACGATGCTACGATGGTGATCAAGGTGTCGCGCCGGTGACGATGGTGATCATGACGGTGCTTCGAAGATGGATCACAAGCACAAGATGATGATGGCCATATCATATCACTTATATTGATTGCATGTGATGTTTATCTTTTATGCATCTTATCTTGCTTTGATTGACGGTAGCATTATAAGATGATCCCTCACTAAATTATCATAGTAAAAGTGTTCTCCCTGAGTATGCACCGTTGCGAAAGTTCTTCGTGCTGAGACACCACGTGATGATCGGGTGTGATAGGTTCTATGTTCAAAGACAACGGGTGCAAAACAGTTGCACACGCGGAATACTCTGGTTTAACTTGACGAGCCTAGCATATAACATATATGGCCTCGGAACACGGAGACCGAAAGGTCGAGCGTGAATCATATAGTAGATATGATCAACATAATGATGTTCACCATTGAAACTACTCCATCTCATGTGATGATCGGACATGGTTTAGTTGATATGGATCACGTGATCACTTAGAGGATTAAAGGGATGTCTATCTAAGTGGGATTTCTTTAGTAATATGATTAATTGAACTTAAATTTATCATGAACTTAGTCCCTGATAGTATCTTGCTTGTTTATGTTTGATTGTAGATAGATGGCCCGTGCTGTTGTTCCGTTGAATTTTAATGTGTTCCTTGAGAAAGCAAAGTTGAAAGATGATGGTAGAAATTACACGGACTGGGTCCATAACTTGAGGATTATCCTCATTGCTGCACAGAAGAATTACGTCCTGGAAGCACCGCTTGGTGCCAGGCCTGCTGCTGATGCAACTGACGACGTTAAGAACGTCTGGCAGAGCAAAGCTGATGACTACTCGATAGTTCAATGTGCCATGCTTTACGGCTTAGAATCGGGTCTTGAACGACGTTTTGAACGTCATGGAGCATATGAGATGTTCCAGGAGTTGGAGTTAATATTTCAAGCAAATGCCCGAATTGGGAGATATGAAGTCTCCAATAAGTTGTATAGCTGCAAGATGGAGGAGAACAGTTCTATCAGTGAGCATATACTCAAAATGTCTGGGTATAATAATCACTTGATTCAATGGTAGTTAATCTTCCGGATGATTGCGTCATTGACAGAATTCTCCAATCACTTCCACCTAGCTACAAGAGCTTAGTGATGAACTATAACATGCAAGGGATGGATAAGACAATTCCCGAGCTCTTCGCAATGCTAAAAGCTGCGGAGGTAGAAATCAAGAAGGAGCATCAAGTGTTGATGGTTATTATGACCACTAGTTTCAAGAAAAAGGGCAAAGGAAAGAAGAAGGGGAACTTCAAGAAGAACAGCAAGCAAGTTGCTGCTCAGGAGAAGAAACCCAAATATGGACCTAAGCCTGAAACTGAGTGCTTTTACTGCAAGCAGACTGGTCACTGGAAGCGGCACTGCCCCAAGTATTTGGCGGATAAGAAGGATGGCAAGGTGAACAAAGGTATATGTGATATACTTGTTATTGATGTGTACCTTACTAGTGCTCGCAGTAGCACCTGGGTATTTGATACTGGTTCTGTTGCTAATATTTGCAAATCGAAACAGGGACTATGGATTAAGCAAAGATTGGCTAAGGACGAGGTGACGATGCGCGTGGGAAATGGTTCCAAAGTCGATGTGATCGTGGTCGGCACGCTACCTCTACATCTACCTTCGGGATTAATATTAGACCTAAATAATTGTTATTTGGTGCTAGCGTTGAGCATGAACATTATATCTTGATCTTGTTTGATGCGAGACGGTTATTCATTTAAATCAGAGAATAATGGTTGTTCTATTTATATGAGTAATATCATTTATGGTCATGCACCCTTGAAGAGTGGTCTATTCTTATTAAATCTCGATAGTAGTGATACACATATTCATAATGTTGAAGCCAAAAGATGCAGAGTTGATAATGAAAGTGCAACTTATTTGTGGCACTGCCGTTTGGGTCATATCGGTGTAAAGCGCATGAAGAAACTCCATACTGATGGGCTTTTGGAACCACTTGATTATGAATCACTTGGTACTTGCGAACCGTGCCTCATGGGCAAGATGACTAAAACGCCGTTCTCTAGAAGAATGGAGCGAGCAACAGATTTGTTGGAGATCATACATACTGATGTATGTTGTCTGATGAATGTTGAGGCTCGCGGCGGATATCGTTGTTTTCTCACCTTCACAGATGATTTGAGCAGATATGGGTATATCTACTTAATGAAACATAAGTCTGAAACATTTGAAAAGTTCAAAGAATTTCAGAGTGAAGTTGAAAATCATCGTAACAAGAAAATAAAGTTTCTGCAATCTGATCGTGGAGGAGAATATTTGAGTTACGAGTTTGGTGTACATTTGAAACAATGCGGAATAGTTTCGCAACTCACGCCACCCAGAACACCACAACGTAATGGTGTGTCCGAACGTCGTAATCGTACTTTACTTGATATGGTGCGATCTATGATGTCTCTTACAGATTTACCGCTATCGTTTTGGAGTTATGCTTTAGAGACGGCCGCATTCACGTTAAATAGGGCACCATCGAAATCCGTCGAGACAACGCCTTATGAACTATGGTTTGGCAAGAAACCAAAGTTGTCGTTTCTTAAAGTTTGGGGCTGCGATGCTTATGTGAAAAAACTTCAACCTGATAAGCTCGAACCCAAATCGGAGAAATGTGTCTTCATAGGATATCCAAAGGAGACTGTTGGATACACCTTCTATCACAGATCCGAAGGCAAGACTTTTGTTGCTAAATTCAGAAACTTTCTAGAGAAGGATTTTCTCTCGAAAGAAGTGAGTGGGAGGAAATTAGAACTTGATGAGGTAACTGTACCTGCTCCCTTATTGGAAAGTAGTACATCACAGAAACCGGTTTCAGTGACACCTACACCAATTGGTGAGGAAGTTAATGATGATGATCATGGAACTTCAGATCAAGTTGCTACTGAACCTCGTAGATCAAACAGAGTAAGATCCGCACCAGAGTGGTACGGTAATCCTATTCTGGAAGTCATGCTACTAGATCATGATGAACCTACGAACTATGAAGAAGCAATGGTGAGCCCAAATTCCGCAAAATGGCTTGAATCCATGAAATCTGAGATGGGATCCATGTATGAGAACAAAGTGTGGACTTTGGTTGACTTGCCCGATGATCGGCAAGCAATTGAGAATAAATATATCTTCAAGAAGAAGACTGACGCTGACGGTAATGTTACTGTCTACAAATCTCGACTTGTTGCAAAAGGTTTTCGACAAGTTCAAGGGATTGACTATGATGAGACCTTCTCACCCGTAGCGATGCTTAAGTCTGTCCGAATCATGTTAGCGATTGCCGCATTTTATGATTATGAAATTTGGCAGATGGATGTCAAAACTGCATTCCTGAATGGATTTCTGGATGAAGAGTTGTATATGATGCAGCCGGAAGGTTTTGTCGATCCAAAAGGAGCTAACAAAGTGTGCAAGCTCCAGCGATCCATTTATGGACTGGTGCAAGCCTCTCGGAGTTGGAATAAATGCTTTGATAGTGTGATCAAAGCATTTGGGTTTGTACAGACTTTTGGAGAAGCCTGTATTTACAAGAAAGTGAGTGGGAGCTCTGTAGCATTTCTGATATTATATGTGGATGACATATTACTAATCGGAAATGATATAGAATTTCTGGATAGCATAAAGGGATACTTGAATAAGAGTTTCTCAATGAAAGACCTCGGTGAAGCTGCTTACATATTGGGCATTAAGATCTATAGAGATAGATCAAGACGCTTAATTAGACTTTCACAAAGCACATACCTTGACGAAGTTTTGAAAAAGTTCAAAATGGATCAGGCTAAGAAAGGATTCTTACCTGTGTTACAAGGTGTGAAGTTGAGTAAGACTCAATGTCCGACCACTGCAGAAGATAGAGAGAAAATGAAAGATGTTCCCTATGCTTCAGCCATAGGCTCTATCATCTATGCAATGTTGTGTACCAGACCTGATGTGTGTCTTGCTATAAGTCTAGTAGGGAGGTACCAAAGTAATCCAGGAGTGGATCACTGGACAGCGGTCAAGAACATCCTGAAATACCTGAAAAGGACTAAGGATATGTTTCTCATATATGGAGGTGACAAAGAGCTCATCGTAAATGGTTACGTTGATGCAAGCTTTGACACTGATCCGGACGATTCTAAATCACAAACCGGATACGTGTTTACTTTAAATGGTGGAGCTGTCAGTTGGTGCAGTTCTAAACAAAGTGTTGTGGCGGGATCTACATGTGAAGCGGAGTACATAGCCGCTTCAGAAGCAGCAAACGAAGGAGTCTAGATGAAGGAGTTCATATCCGATCTAGGTGTCATACCTAGTGCATCGGGTCCAATGAAAATCTTTTGTGACAATACTGGTGCAATTGCCTTGGCAAAGGAATCCAGATTTCACAAAAGAACCAAGCACATCAAGAGACGCTTCAATTCCATCCGGGATCTAGTCTAGGTGGGAGACATAGTGATTTGCAAGATACATACGGATCTGAATGTAGCAGACCCGTTGATACGTCCATTTTGCGTCATGCTTTTAAGTTAATATTTATTGCATTATGGGCTGCTATTTCACGTTATGTCACAATACTTATGGCTATTCTCTCTTATTTTACAAGGTTTACCATGAAGAGGGGGAATGCCGGCAGCTGGAATTCTGGCTGGAAAAGGAGCAAATATTGGAGACTTATTCTGCGCAACTCCAAAAGTCCTGAAACTCCATGGAATATCTTAAAATAAATAAAGAAAAATCATCGCCAAAGATGAAGGCCAGGGGGCCCACACCCTGCTCACGAGGGTGGGGGGCGCGCCCCTCCCCCCTGGGCGCGCCCCCTACCTCGTGGGCCCCCTGGTGGCTCTCCGACGCCCATCTTCTCCTATATGAAGTCTTTCGATGAGAAAAAAATCATAAGCAACCTTTCGGACGAGACTTCGCCGCCACGAGGCGGAACCTTGGCGGAACCAATCTAGGGCTCCTGCAGAGCTGTTCTGCCGGGGACACTTCCCTCCGGGAGGGGGAAATCATCACCATCGTCATCACCAACGCTCCTCTCATCGGGAGAGGGCAATCTCCATCAACATCTTCACCAGCACCATCTCATCTCCAAACCCTAGTTCATCTCTTTATCCAATTCTTGTCTCTAAGTCCGGGATTGGTGCTAGTAGGTTGCTAGTAGTGTTGATTACTCCTTGTAGTTGATGCTAGTTGGTTTACTTGGTGGAAGATCGTATGTTCAAATCCTTTATGCATACTATTACCCCTCTGATTATGAACATGAATATGCTTTGTGAGTAGTTACGTTTGTTCCTGAGGACACGGGAGAAGTCTTGCTATTAGTAGTCATGTGAATTTGGTATTCGTTCGATATTTTGATGAGATGTATGTTGTCTAACCTCTAGTGGTGTTATGTGAACGTCGACTACATAACACTTCACCATTATTTGGGCCTAGAGGAAGGCATTGGGAAGTAATAAGTAGATGATGGGTTGCTAGAGTGACAGAAGCTTAAACCCTAGTTTATGCGTTGCTTCGTAAGGGGCTGATTTGGATCCATATGTTTCATGCTATGGTTAGGTTTACCTTAATACTTTTGTTGTAGTTGCAGATGCTTGCAATAGAGGTTAATCATAAGTGGGATGCTTGTTCAAGTAAGAACAGCACCCAAGCACCGGTCCACCCACATATCAAATTATCAAAGTACCGAACGCGAATCATATGAGCGTGATGAAAACTAGCTTGACGATATTCCCATGTGTCCTCGGGAGCTCTTTTCCTTATATAAGAATTTGTACGGCTTGTCCTTTGCTACAAAAAGGATTGGGCCACCTTGCTGCACCTTATTTACTTTTGTTACTTGTTGCTCGTTACAATTTACCTTTTCACAAACCTATCTGTTACCACTTATTTCAGTACTTGTAAAGAATACCTTTGCTGAAAACCGCTTATCATTTCCTTCTGCTCCTCATTGGGTTCGACACTCTTACTTATCGAAAGGACTACGATAGATCCCCTATACTTGTGGGTCATCAAGACTCTTTTCTGGCGCCGTTGTCGGGGAGTGTAGCGCCTTTGGTAGGTGGAATTTGGTAAGGAAAAATTTATATAGTGTGCTGAAATTTTCTGTCACTTGTTACTATGGAAACTGAATCTCTGAGGGGCTTGTTCGGGGTATGTTCACCCCGTCCAGTAGAGCAAAGAGTTGCTCCTCAACCTACTGAACCTATTGAAAATGAAACTCCTTTTGCATTTCCTTCGGGTATTATGGAAAAACTGCTGGCTAATACTTTTACAGGAGATGGTACAAAGCATCCCGACGAGCATCTACGCTATCTGGATGATATTTGTGGATTGTTTAAGCTTGCAGGTATACCCGATGATGTTGTTAAGAAGAAGGCTTTCCCTTTATCTTTGGAGGGAGACGCATCGACATGGTATAGGCTATGTGATGATACGAGATCATGGAACTATAAAAGAATGAAATTGGAATTTCATCAAAAGTATTACCCTATGCATCTCGTTCATCGTGATCGCAATTATATATATAATTTTTGGCCTCGCGAAGGAGAAAGCATCGCTCAAGCTTGGGGGAGGCTTAAATCAATGTTATATTCATGCCCCAATCATGAGGTCTCAAAATTGACAATTCTCCAGAATTTTTATGCTCGGCTTTCTGATAACAATCGCACCATGCTCGATACTTCTTGTGCTGGCTCTTTTATGATGAAGACTATTGAATTCAGATGGAATTTATTGGATAGAATTAAACGCAACTCTGAAGATTGGGACCTCGACGAAGGTAAGGAGTCAGGTATGACACCTAAGTTTGATTGTGTTAAATATTTTATGGATACCGATATTTTCCGTAAGTTTAGCACTAAATATGGACTTGACTCTGAGATAGTAGCTTCTTTCTGTGAATCTTTTGCTACTTATGTTGATCTCCCCAAGGAGAAGTGGTTTAAATATCATCCTCCCATAGAAGTAAAAGTAGCTGCACCTATTAAAGTTGAAGAAAAGACCATCACTTATAATGATCCTATTGTTCCCACCTCTTATGTTGAGAAACCACCTTTCCCTGCTAGAGTAAAGGATCATGCTAAAGCTTCAACTGTTGTTCGTAAAAGCAATACTAGAACTTATACACCTCCTGAGCAAGTCAAACTAGAACCTAATATTGCTATTGTTAAAGATCTCTTGTCTGATAATATTGATGGGCATGTCATTGAATTCTCTGGTGAAACTGCTAGAATTGCTAAACCCTGTGATAGAGATAAACATAGACCTGTGGTAGGCGTGCCTGTTGTTTCTGTTAAAATAGGAGATCATTGTTATCATAGCTTATGTGATATGGGTGCTAGTGCTAGTGTTATACCCATTGACTTATATAAAGAAATTATGCATGATATCGCACCTGCTGAGTTAGAAGATATTGATGTTACAATTAAACTTGCCAATAGAGATACTATATCTGCAATGGGAATTGTTAGAGATGTTGAAGTCTTGTGTGGGAAAACCAAATATCCCGCTGACTTTCTTGTTCTTGGTTCTCCACAAGATAGCTTTTGTCCCATTATTTTTGGTAGACCCTTCTTGAATACTGTTAATGCTACGATAGACTGCAAAAAGAATGTTGTTACTGTTGGCTTGGATGATATGGTTCATGAGTTTAATTTCTCTAAATTCAGTAAACAACATCGTGAGGAAGAATTGCCTAGTAAGGATGAAATTATTGGTCTTGCTTCTATTGCTGTACCTCCTAGTGAGCCTTTAGAACACTATTTGCTAGACCATGAAAATGATATGTTTATGAATGAAAGAAAGGAAATAGATGAAATATTCTTTAAACAGGAACCTATTCTGAAACACAATTTGCCTGTTGAAATCCTAGGGGATCCTCCTCCACCCAAGGGTGATCCCGTTTTTGAGCTTAAACCGTTTCCTAATAATCTTAAGTATGCTTATCTTGATGAAAAGAAAATATATCCTGTTATTATTAGTGCTAACCTTTCAGAGCATGAAGAAGAAAGATTATTGAAAACTCTGAAGAAGCACCGTGCAGCTATTGGATATACTCTTGATGATCTTAAGGGCATTAGTCCCACTCGATGTCAGCATAAAATAAATTTGGAAGCGGATGTTAAACCAGTATGTGATCCTCAACGACGTTTGAATCCTAAAATGAAAGAAGTGGTAAGGAAGGAAATACTCAAGCTTCTGGAGGCAGGTATAATTTATCCCGTTGCTGATAGTCAGTGGGTAAGTCCTGTCCATTGTGTCCCTAAGAAGGGAGGCATTACTGTTGTCCCTAATGATAAAGATGAATTGATTCCTCAAAGAATTATTACAGGTTATAGGATGGTAATTTATTTCCGCAAATTAAATAAAGCCACTAAGAAAGATCATTACCCCTTACCTTTTATTGATTAAATGCTAGAAAGATTATGCAAACATACACATTATTGCTTTCTAGATGGTTATTCTGGTTTCTCTCAAATACCTGTGTCGGCTAAAGATCAATCAAAGACTACTTTTACATGCCCTTTTGGTCCTTTTGCTTATAGACGTATGCCTTTTGGTTTATGTAATGCACCTGCTACCTTTCAAAGATGCATGATGGCTATATTCTCTGATTTTTGTGAAAAGATTTGTGAGGTTTTCATGGACGACTTTTCCGTCTATGGTTCCTCTTTTGATGATTGCTTGAGCAATCTTGATCGAGTTTTGCAGAGATGTGAAGAAACTAATCTTGTCTTGAATTGGGAAAAGTGCCACTTTATGGTTAATGAAGGTATTGTCTTGGGGCACAAAGTTTCTGAAAGAGGTATTGAAGTTGATAAAGCCAAGGTTGACGCTATTGAAAAGATGCCATGTCCCAAGGACATCAAAGGTATAAGAAGTTTCCTTGGTGACGCCGGATTTTATAGGAGGTTCATTAAGGACTTCTCAAAAATTTCTCGGCTTCTGACTAATTTATTACAAAAAGATGTACCATTTGTCTTTGATGATGATTGTGTAGAAGCATTTGAAATACTTAAGAAAGCATTAGTCTCTGCACCTATTGTTCAGCCACCTGATTGGAATTTACCCTTTGAAATTATGTGTGATGCTAGTGATTATGCTGTAGGTGCTGTTCTAGGGCAAAGAGTTGATAAGAAATTAAATGTTATCCATTATGCTAGTAAGACTCTAGACAATGCTCAAAGAAATTATGCTACTACCGAAAAGGAACTTTTAGCAGTTGTGTTTGCTTGTGATAAATTCAGACCCTATATTGTTGATTCTAAAGTAACTATTCACACTGATCATGCTGCTATTAAATATCTTATGGAAAAGAAAGATGCTAAACCTAGACTTATTAGATGGGTTCTCTTGCTGCAAGAATTTGATTTGCATATTGTTGATAGAAAAGGAGCTGAGAACCCAGTTGCAGACAACTTATCTAGGTTAGAGAATGTTCTTGATGACCCACTACCTATTGATGATAGCTTTCCTGATGAACAATTAAATGTCATAAGCACTTCTCATAGCACTCCATGGTATGCTGATTATGCTAATTATATTGTTGCTAAATTTATACCACCTAGCTTCACATACCAACAAAAGAAAAAGTTATTTTATGATTTGAGACATTACTTTTGGGATGACCCACATCTTTATAAAGAAGGAGTAGATGGTGTTATTAGACATTGTGTACCTGAGCATGAACAGGAACAGATCATACGCAAGTGTCACTCCGAAGCTTATGGAGGACACCACGCTGGAGATAGAACTGCACATAAGGTATTGCAATCTGGTTTTTATTGGCCTACTCTCTTCAAGGATGCCCGTAAGTTTGTTTTATCTTGTGATGAATGTCAAAGAATTGGTAATATTAGTAGACGTCAATAAATGCCTATGAATTATTCACTTGTTATTGAACCATTTGATGTTTGGGGCTTTGATTATATGGGACCTTTTCCTGCCTCCAATGGATACAATCATATTTTAGTTGCTGTTGATTACGTTACTAAGTGGGTAGAGGCTATTCCAACTAGTAGTGCTGATCATAACACTTCTATTAAAATGCTTAAGGAAGTTATTTTTCCGAGGTTTGGAGTCCCTAGATATTTAATGACTGATGGTGGTTCACACTTTATTCATGGTGCTTTCCGTAAAATGCTTGCCAAATATGACGTTAATCATAGAATTGCATCTCCTTATCACCCACAGTCTAGTGGTCAAGTAGAATTGAGTAATAGAGAGCTCAAATTAATTTTGCAAAAGACTGGTAATAGGTCTAGAAAGAATTGGTCCAAGAAACTTGATGATGCATTATGGGCATATAGAACTGCATATAAGAATCCTATGGGTATGTCTCCGTATAAAATGGTTTATGGAAAAGCATGTCACTTACCTCTCGAACTAGAACATAAGGCATATTGGGCTATTAAAGAGCTTAACTATGATTTCAAACTTGCCGGTGAGAAGAGGTTATTTGATATTAGCTCACTTGATGAATGGAGAACCCAAGCCTATGAAAATGCCAAGTTGTTTAAAGAAAAAGTTAAAAGATGGCATGACAAAAGGATACAAAAGCGTGAGTTTAATGTAGGCGATTATGTATTGCTATACAACTCTCGTTTAAGATTTTCCTACGTTATCGAGGAGGTCTATCGTTCCGGTGCCATAAAAATCAACAATTTCGAAGGCACAAATCCGAAGGTGGTAAACGGTCAAAGAATCAAGAACTATATCTCAGGTAATCCTATAAATGTTGAAACCAATGTTATTGAAACCGTAACCCCGGAGGAATACATAAGGGACACTTTCCAGAACGTTCCAGACTCCGAAAAGGAATAGGTATGTGGTACGGTAAGTAAAGCGACTCCAAAACAACTTTTAAGGCAATATTTCTCCGTTTTGGAATATTTAGAAAAATAGAAAAATAGGTAGCAGTCCAGGGAGGACACGAGCCCTCCATGAGGGTGGAGGGCGCGCCCTACCCCCCTGGGCGCGCCCCTACCTCATGAGCACCTCGTGTGCCCTCCGGACTCCATTTTCCTGCACGATATGTATTTTGGTCGGTAAAAATTCATTATATATTCTCCCGAAGGTTTTGACCCCTGTATCACGCAAATATCCCCTGTTTTCGTTTCGAGCTATTTCCGTTGCAGATTTGAGAATTCCGGACACTCGATCATCCTTCTATGAGGGTGAGCCTATGCCATGGAAGGGGACGACAAGCTTGCGTCATCAACAACACCTCCACCTCCAACAACAAAGAAGGAGACCTCATCACATGGGTATGGGCACTCCCCTTGGCAACTGCCAAGCTTGGGGGAGGTGCCCCGGTATCGTATCACCATCACAACTCCTATCTTTACCGTTTTTCTTAGTTCGATCCTATTAGTAGTATCTTGATTTAGTAGAATAAAGTCATGACATGATCTAGTTTTGAAGTTTGCTTTATGATCCCTCTATGCAATCTAGTCCGTGAGCTATATATAATAAAGATTAGTGTTGAGTCAAGGGCTTGATTATTTTGCCATGATCTTGAGTGAATAAAAGAAAGAATAAAAAGAAACAAAGAGTTCATATTGATCTTATTGAGAGTAATGACTTCACATAGAAAGAGTATGATGATTAAAAAGTTGTTAGGAGTTGGCAAATATAGCTTTAGTCATCGTGGCAATTAATAGGAAGTAATAAGGAGAGAGAGGTTTCACATATAGATATACTATCATTGACATCTTTCATAATTGGGAGCACTCATTAAGTATGACATGGTAAAGAGTTGATGTTGGACAAGGAAGACAACGTAATGGGTTATGTTTTCTCGCATCTCAGTTAAAGTATATTGTCATGGATCATTCAAACATGTTGAGCTTGCCTTTCCCCCTCATGCTAGCCAAATTATCAGCACCAAGTAGAGATACTACTTGTGCTTCCAAATACCCTTAAACCAGTTTAGCCATGAGAGTCCACCATATCTACCTATGGATTGAGTAAGATCCTTCAAGTAAGTTGTCATCGGTGCAAGCAATAAAAATTGCTCTTTAAATATGCATGACTTATTAATGCCGAGAAATAAGCTTTGTACGAACTTGTTGTGGACGCAATAAAAGCGACGGACTGCATAATAAAGGTTCACATACAAGGGGCAATATAAAGTGACGTTCTTTTGCATTAAGATTTTGTGCATCCAACCATAAAAGCGCATGGCAACCTCTGCTTCCCTCTGCGAAGGGCCTATCTTTTATTATTATCCTCTATCTTATGCAAGAGTCAAGGTAATCTTCACCTTTCCCTTTTTCATTTTATCCTTTGGCAAGCACTTCATGGTGGGGTGATCCTGATATATATATCCAATTGGATGTACGTTAGCATGAACTATTATTGTTGACATCACCCAAAGGTGAATAAGTTAGGAGGCAGCATTATAAGCCCCAATCTTTCTCTGTGTCTGATTGGAACTTCATAACCACAAGTATTGCGTGAGTGTTAGCAATTATGAAGGACTAAGTGATAGTTGAGTATGTGGACTTTCTTTTAAGCTCTGACATAGAATCCTTCCGATGTTATGATAAATTGCAATTGCTTCAATGACTGAGGTTCTAATTTGTTAGCGCCTAATAAGGTTTCTGATTCATACTTTTTCATTGTGAAAAGATCATCACTTGAACATAAGTAATCATATGACAAATCTATATATGTTGCTGTTATGAAACAATCATGATGCCTTCATGTCCGTATTTTATTTTTATCGACGCCTGTACCTCTAAACATGAGGACATATTTATTGTTATCGGCTTTTCGCTTGAGGACAAGCGAGGTCTAAGCTTGGGGGAGTTGATACGTCCATTTTGCGTCATGCTTTTATGTTAATATTTATTGCATTATGGGCTGTTATTTCACGTTATGTCACAATACTTATGGCTATTCTCTCTTATTTTACAAGGTTTACCATGAAGAGGGGGAATGCCGACAGCTGGAATTCTGGCTGGAAAAGGAGCAAATATTGGAGACCTATTCAGCGCAACTCCAAAAGTCCTGAAACTCCATGGAATATCTTAAAATAAATAAAGAAAAATTGTCGCCAAAGATGAAGGACAGGGGGCCCACACCCTGCTCACGAGGGTGGGGGGCGCGCCCCTCCCCCCTGGACGCCCCCCTACCTCGTGGGCCCCCTGGTGGCTCTCCGACGCCCATCTTCTCCTATATGAAGTCTTTCGATGAGAAAAAAAATCATAAGCAACCTTTCGGGACGAGACTCCGCCACCACGAGGCGGAACCTTGGCGGAACCAATCTAGGGCTCCTGCAGAGCTGTTCTGCCGGGGACACTTCCCTTCGGGAGGGGGAAATCATCACCATCGTCATCACCACCGCTCCTATCGTCGGGAGAGGGCAATCTCCATCAACATCTTCACCAGCACCATCTCATCTCCAAACCCTAGTTCATCTCTTGTATCCAATTCTTGTCTCTAAGTCCGGGATTGGTGCTAGTAGGTTGCTAGTAGTGTTGATTACTCCTTGTAGTTGATGCTAGTTGGTTTACTTGGTGGAAGATCATATGTTCAGATCCTTTATGCATACTATTACCCCTCTGATTATGAACATGAATATGCTTTGTGAGTAGTTACGTTTGTTCCTGAGGACACGGGAGAAGTCTTGCTATTAGTAGTCATGTGAATTTGGTATTCGTTCGATATTTTGATGAGATGTATGTTGTCTAACCTCTAGTGGTGTTATGTGAACGTCGACTACATAACACTTCACCATTATTTGGGCCTAGAGGAAGGCATTGGGAAGTAATAAGTAGATGATGGGTTGCTAGAGTGACAGAAGCTTAAACCCTAGTTTATGCGTTGCTTCGTAAGGGGCTGATTTGGATCCATATGTTTCATGCTATGGTTAGGTTTACCTTAATACTTTTGTTGTAGTTGCAGATGCTTGCAATAGAGGTTAATCATAAGTGGGATGCTTGTTCAAGTAAGAACAGCACCCAAGCACCGGTCCACCCACATATCAAATTATCAAAGTACCGAACGCGAATCATATGAGCGTGATGAAAACTAGCTTGACGATATTCCCATGTGTCCTCGGGAGCTCTTTTCCTTATATAAGAATTTGTCCGGCTTGTCCTTTGCTACAAAAAGGATTGGGCCACCTTGCTGCACCTTATTTACTTTTGTTACTTGTTGCTCGTTACAATTTACCTTATCACAAAACTATCTGTTACCACTTATTTCAGTACTTGCAGAGAATACCTTGCCTAAAACCGCTTATCATTTCCTTCTGCTCCTCGTTGGGTTCGACACTCTTACTTATCGAAAGGACTAATATAGATCCCCTATACTTGTGGGTCATCACCCATTGACTAAGCCTCTTCCACGAGCAAAACATGATCAGCACCAAGGCTCCATGGGTGTTAGAATCATTACTGTGTAATCTAGATTATTGACTCTAGTGCAAGTGGGAGACTGAAGGAAATATGCCCTAGAGGCAATAATAAAGTTATTATTTATTTCCTTATTTCATGATAAATGTTTATTATTCATGCTAGAATTGTATTAACCGGAAACATAATACATGTGTGAATACATAGACAAACAGAGTGTCACTAGTATGCCTCTACTTGACTAGCTCGTTAATCAAAGATGGTTATGTTTCCTAACCATGGACAAAGAGTTGTTATTTGATTAACGGGATCACATCATTAGGTGAATGATCTGATTGACTTGACCCATTCTGTTAGCTTAGCACTTGATCGTTTAGTATGTTGCTATTGCTTTCTTCATGACTTATACATGTTCCTATGACTATGAGATTATGCAACTCCCGTTTACCAGAGGAACACTTTGTGTGCTACCAAACATCACAACGTAACTGGGTGATTATAAAGGTGCTCTACAGGTGTCTCCGAAGGTACTTGTTGGGTTGGTGTATTTCGAGATTAGGATTTGTCACTCCGATTGTCGGAGAGGTATCTCTGGGCCCTCTCGGTAATGCACATCACATAAGCCTTGCAAGCATTGCAACTAATGAGTTAGTTGCGAGATGATGTATTACGGAACGAGTAAAGAGACTTGCCGGTAACGAGATTGAACTAGGTATTGAGATACCGACGATCGAATCTCGGGCAAGTAACATACCGATGACAAAGGGAACAATGTATGTTGTTATGCGGTCTGACCGATAAAGATCTTCGTAGAATATGTAGGAGCCAATATGAGCATCCAGGTTCCGCTATTGGTTATTGACCGGAGACGTGTCTCGGTCATGTCTACATTGTTCTCGAACCCGTTGGGTCCGCACGCTTAACGTTACGATGACAGTTTCAATATGAGTTTATATATTTTGATGTACCGAAGTTTGTTCGGAGTCCCGGATATGATCACGGACGTGACGAGGAGTCTCGAAATGGTCGAGACATAAAGATTGATATATTGGAAGCCCATATTTGGATATCGGAATTGTTCCGGGTGAAATCGGGATTTTACTGGAGCACCGGGAGGTTACCGGAACCCCCCGGGAGGTAAATGGGCCTTAGTGGGCTTTCGTGGAAGAGAGGAGAGGTGGCCAGGGCTGGGCCGCACGCCCCTCCCCCCTAGTCCGAATAGGACAAGGAGAGGGGGCGGCGCCCCCCCTTCCTTCTCTCTCTCTCCTCTTTCCCCCTCCCGAATCCTATTCCAACTAGGAAAAGGGGGGAATCCTACTCCCGGTGGGAGTAGGACTCCTCCTGGCTCGCCCTCCTCCTGGCCGGCCGCACCCCCCCTTGCTCCTTTATATACGGGGGCAGGGGGCACCTCTAAACACACAAGTTGATCTTCGTGATCGTTCCTTAGCCGTGTGCGGTGCCCCCCTCCACCATATTCCACCTCGCTCATATCGTAGCGGTGCTTAGGCGAAGCCCTGCGACGGTAGAACATCAAGATCGTCACCACGCCGTCGTGCTGACGGAACTCCTCCCGGACGCTTTGCTGGATCGAAGCCCGGGGATCGTCATCGAGTTGAACGTGTGCTAGAACTCGGAGGTGCCGTAGTTTCGGTGCTTGGATCGGTCGGATCGGGAAGACGTACGACTACTTCCTCTACGTTGCGTCAATGCTTCCGCTTCGGTCTACGAGGGTACATAGACAACACTCTCCCCTCTCATTGCTATGCATCACCATGATCTTGCATGTGCATAGGAATTTTTTTGAAATTACTACGTTCCCCAACATATGCTACTTCACCTATCTTTTTTACTGATAAGGATTATGAATTCTCTGTTGATCCTGATATAATTACTTTGGTTGATTCTGATCCTTTTATGGCTATGAATCTGAAACTGTTGTGGCACATCTTACTAAATTAAATGATATAGCCACCCTGTTCACTAATGATGAGAGAACTCGCTACTTTTATATCCTTAAAATATTTTCGTTCTCATTAAAGGGTGATGCTAAGATATGGTTTAATTCTCTTGATCCTGGTTGTGTGCGTAGTCCCCAGGATATGATTTATTACTTCTCTGCTAAATATTTCCCTGCTCATAAGAAACAAGCTACTTTAAGGGAAATATATAATTTTGTGAAAATTGAAGAAGAGAGTCTCCCACAATCTTGGGGGAGGCTTCTCCAATTACTTAATGCTTTGCCTGATCATCCACTTAAGAAAAATGAAATACTTGATATCTTTTATAATGGACTAACCGATGCTTCCAGAGACCACCTGGATAGTTGTGCTGGTTCTGTTTTCAGGGAAAGAACACCGGATGAAGCTGAAATTTTATTGAATAATATGTTGACCAATGAAAATAATTGGACACTTCCTGAACCAACTCCGAAGAAAAGGGGAGTTCTATTTCTCAGTCCTGAAGATATGCAAGAGGCAAAGAAATCTATGAAGAAAAGGGTATTAAAGCTGATGTTAAGAATTTACCTCCTATTGAAGAAATACATGGTCTTAATTTACCGCCTGTTGAAGAAATATGTGGTCTTAATTCATCACCTATTGAAGAAACACATGGTCTTGATAACCCGACACAGGTAGTAAAGGTAAATTCTCTCTATAGATATGATAAAGCTGAAATCCCTCCTACTAAGTTTGCTAGCCAATGTTTGGATGAGTTTGATAATTTTATTGTCAAACAAGAAGATTTTAATGCTTATTTTGGTAGACAATAAAAACAAAATGCTTATATGATTGAACACTTGGGTGATTACATGTCTAGAGTTAAAGGTGAACTTAAACTCATTAGTAAACATGCTTCTATGGTTACCACTCAAGTAGAACAAGTACTTAAAGCTCAGAATGATTTGCTCAATGAGTTGAATAGTAAGAATAATGATTTTGCTGTTAGAGTGGCTACTAGAATTGGTAAAATGACTCAGGAACCTTTGTATCCTGAAGGCCATCCTAAGAGAATTGAGCAAGATTCTCAGAGAAATAATGTAGATGCACCTAGTCCTTCTAAAAAGAAGAAAAATAAAAATGATAGGACTTTGCATGCTTCTAGTGAACCCGTTGTTGACACACCTGAGAATCCTAATGATATTTCTATTTCTGATGCTGAAACACAATCTGGTAATGAACATGAACCTTGTGATAATGTTAATGATAATGTTCATGATGATGCTCAACCTAGCAATGATAATGATGTAGAAACTGAACCTGCTGTTGATCTTGATAACCCACAATCAAAGAATCAACGTTATGATAAGAGAGACATTGTCGCTAGGAAGCACGGTAAAGAAAGAGAGCCATGGGTTCAGAAACCCATGCCTTTTCCTCCCAAACCATCCAAGGAAAAGGATGATGAGGATTTTGAGTGCTTTGCTGAAATGATTAGACCTATCTTCTTGCGTATGCATTTGACTGATATGCTCAAAACGAATCCTTATGCTAAGTATATGAAAGAAATTGTTACAAATAAAAGAAAGATACTGGAAGCTGAAATTTCCACCATGCTTGCTAATTATACTTTTAAGGGTGGAATACCAAAGAAACTTGGAGATCCAGGAGTACCCACTATACCATGCTCCATTAAAAGAAATTATGTTAGAACTGCTTTATGTGATCTTGGAGCCGGTGTTAGTGTTATGCCTCTCTCTTTATATCGTAGACTTGATTTGAATAAGTTGACACCTACTGAAATATCTTTGCAAATGGCCGATAAATCAACTGCTATACCTGTCGGTATCTGTGAGGATGTTCCTGTTGTGGTTGCAAACGTTACTATTTTAACGGACTTTGTTATTCTTGATATTCCCGAGGACGATAGTATGTCTATTATTCTTGGAAGATCCTTTTTGAATACTACAGGGGCTGTTATTGATTGCAACAAAGGCAATGTCACTTTTCATGTTAATGATAATGAGCATACGGTACACTTCTCGAGGAAACAACCTCAAGTCCACAGTATTAATTCTATTGGAAAAATTCCATCGATTATTTTTGGAGGTTTTGAATTTCCTCTTCCTACTGTGAAAAAGAGATATGATATTCTTATTATTGGGGACGTGCATATCCCCGTTGAGGTAACATAGTGTTATTCGAAATTTCTCTGGTTCCATGTTATACGGAATGTGTCGGTGTACTAGAGTAAGGGTACCCTAGTATCCCGAACTTGTGCACGGGCAGTCGCAGCATCCCGCGGCAAGGCTTGCCGGGTGACCGCCAAGGTCCTCCATGGTTACTTTGGAGCCATTCAAGAACAAAGTGTCCAAGCCAAGAAGACAAGACCCCGGCAAGAGGAGCTTGCCGGGAAGGCTAACAAAAGCATCCCAAGACCCCGGCAAGAGGAGCTTGCCAGGAAGGCCACCCAAGGCATTGCAAGGAACTTGCCGCGGCGCACCACGCGCCCCGGCAAGGCCCGGTGAGCGACAAGCTCCCGGACACGACAAGACAACGACAGCGGCAAGGCGCTTGCCGCGGCAAGCCACCTCCCTGGGCCCGCGCTCCAGCACATCCACCAATGTGTCGCTCTGGGGCCCTTCTAGGCGTACGTGGCGGGAGGCTGTGCAGCCAGCGGCGTGCGGTGGCAAGCGGCACTGACAAGATCGCCATCGTGGCGAACGGTGGCGTCCCTGGCGGTCCCTTTTCGCACTGTTTAGGCGACACAGACGGGCATTTAAGGCCCTTGTCCCCTGCCGTCAGGGTTAGGTATGATACATTGTAGCAGGTAGCTGTGCCTACCATAGCACCTTTCCATTTTTGCCCTTTACCTCCATTGCCACCTGTCGGTAACCCCTTGAGCATATAAAAGGAGGCCCGTGTGCAACGTAGAGGGGGGTTCGAACACTCACGCTCGGTCTTGTTAGCTGCGGGTGTGTACTGTAGCACTCCGCGCTCCCGAGCAAGAAATCAATACAAACCACAAAGCAGGAGTAGGGTTTTACGCATCCGTGCGGCCCGAACTTGGGTAAATCGCTCGCGTGCATCGCCTCGATCCGCTCTTTGCACGATCTCCGCCCCCGCCGAACCGAAAGGGACCCGGTCCGCCGGTCCCATAGGTGCCCGTGGATCAGTACCCCGGCATCTTTGGCGCGCCAGGTAGGGGGCGTCGAGTTGTGTGAACCAGATCCGGCGTTCTCGCGAGCTAGATCTTCATCATCTTCATCAACATGCCGCCGAAGAAGAAGGTTTCGGAGGCGGCTGCTCCGTCCGCGCCTTACCCACCACCGCCGGGACAAACGGCTGAGGGGCGGGCGCCGGCGGAAGAACGGGCGTAGACGAGGGAGCTCACGGTGCTGCCAGGTCCAAGGGCGAGGCTGCGCTGCCCATTGGCGGCGTAGCCGGCTCCCACAACGACCGGGCGCACTCCAAGACCTCGGCGTCCGTACATGCACCGCGCCTGTCTCAGGAGGCGCGGGACCGGCAGCGTCATGGTACTCACGGTACCATGCGTTTGCTTGACCAAGATCAGGCTGGTGGATCTCGGAGCGCTCAGGACCACCATGCACGCCAACATGCTGGCACGAGCGAGGCACGGTCGCCTGGACAGGATATTGCTCCTTCTAACGTGGTTAGAAGTCCGAGCATATCCCGCTCCTCGCACCGTTCGCCACCACCGCCCGCCACTGCAGCAGAAGCTTTGGCGCGAGCTCAGCTGCTCCTAGACTACCCTCCAACGGCGGACAAGATCGACGATTGGAGGGCAACCATCCAGAGTCTCATCGGCTTCGCCAACGGCGACACTCCACGGCAACCGAGCACGTCGCAGCCGCGGCAAGCCAGCCAGACACGAGCCAGAGACGACAAGACTGGTGGGGGTGCAACTACTGTGCACTCTCCGCCCGAAGGCCGAGATCGCCGACTCGCCGGATCCACCTCGACAGCGACTCCACCGCGTCGTCAGATCCGCGATCTCGTCGCGATCAGCGCCAAGTTCTTCAAGAACGACAACAAGAAGACGCTTGTACTCGCATCGAGCGCCGAAGGGAAGCGCGACGTCAATCAGACCAGCGCGCTGGGCCCTCTGTTGACATGCATGCGCCAGGGGAACCAGGCGACTTGCCGTACGCGGTAGGTTGCCCTGCGTTCACTCGTGAGCTGCGGCAAGTCTAGTGGCCCAGCACGAAGAATTTCAAACCAGATGTACCAGAGAAGTACGACGGCAAGACGCATCCGTCGGAGTTCCTCAGCATCTACACCATCGCGGTGCAGGCTGCCGGGGGGCGGGACGACAAGATCCTTGCCAACTACTTCCCGCTGGTGCTCAAGCCCAACGTCAGGTCCTGGCTCATGCACTTGCCGGACAACTCCATATCCTCCTGGGCTGATCTATGCCACCAGTTTGTAGGCGCCTTTACAGGCGGCCACAAACCTCATGGCCAAGAGAGTGACCTTCATCTGCTCACCCAGAAGGAAGGAGAGCCCCTGCGCAAGTACATTAAGAGGTTCAGCCGTGTACAGTATAACATCCCAGACGTCCACCCTGCCGCGGTCATCAGCGGTTCCATCAGAACGTGCGTAACCGCAGGATGCGGGAGGAGATGGCGATGTGCAGGATCAGGGACGTCAGTGAGCTGTATGCCCTGGCCGACAAGTGTGCACGTGCTGAGGAAGGGAGGAAACTCCCCGAAGAGAAGACCGGAGCAGAAGGATCTGACAGTGAGGATGCTGCCCCGACAAAGAAAAACCGGCGGCGGAACAGGAAGAAGAAAGGCAAAGAGGTGCTAGTCGTTGAGCAGTCCGGCAACGAAGGTCGCGCCAAGAAGGCCAAAGTTGGTAGCTCCGGCAAGGAGGTTGCCGCGTGCACCAACTGCCAGGCTGTGGCAATCGCCGACAAGCAGGACGGCCCCGACAAGCAGTACTGCAAGATTCACCGCACCAAGGGCCATGACCTCCAGAGCTGCAAGAAGGTCGAGCAGCTTGTCCAGCAGCAAAAGGCTGAGTACGAGCGGCGAGACAAGGAGAGGGCCCAAGGAGGTGCTAGAGAATCCGGCAAGAAGTGCGCCGGCCGGGGAGGACGCCGCGGCAAGGCCAAGCAGCGGCAAGGAGACAGACCTCCCCGCGGCCGTGACCACGATGAAGACGACGACGACGACGAAGACATGGATGATGTTGAGACCAGTGAGCAGGAGTTCCAGAAAGCCACAGAGGTCTTGTGCGTTGACGGTGGTGCTTCTCTGCATACTTCGCACCGCCAGCTCAAGCAGTGGGTGCGGGAAGTCAATGCAGCGGAGCCACCTGTCGAGTCACGCAAGCTTCTGAAATGGTCCAGCACGCCTATCATCTTTGACATTGAGGACCACCCTAATTGCACAACTGCGGTCGGGTGCTTGCCGATGTTGGTTTCACCAACTATCCGCAACCTCAAGTTCACTAAGATGTTAGTTGACGGCGGGGCCGGCTTGAACCTGATCTCCTCCGCTGTACTCTAGAAACTCCAGATCCCTGACAGCGAGCTCGAAGAGACTGACACATTCCAAGGAATTAACCCGGGAAGGAGCAAGCCGAAGGGGAAAGTCACGCTGCCCGTAACATTTGGCAGCGAGCTGAACTTCAGGACTGAGAGGGTCACTTTTGACGTTGCCGATATTCCATTACCTTACAATGGAATACTTGGCCGTCCAGCACTCGCCAAGTTCATGGCAGCCTCTCACTACGCATATAACATACTGAAGATGCCAGGCCCGATAAGCGTCATCTCTGTCCCTGGCGACAAGAAAGATGCTCTTATCTGTGCCGACAAGATCTACCGGGAAGCAGCAGCCGCAGCAGAGCGCGAGTCACTTACCGTTGAAGCTCCCGGGGGGAAGAAGACCAAGTCCGGCAAGAGTTCTGATGCCCACTCCGGCAAGCGCACCTCTTCGGAGTGCTGCGCTGCCGTCGAGGACGCACCATCGAGCTCCACCGGCAAGTGTAAGAAGACGATGGCAGCTCCGCCAGAGACGAAAAAGGTGTCCGCCAAGGAGGACGGCACTGGTGGTACCTTCACCATCAGTGTCACTCTCGACCCTAAATAGGAAAGCGCGCTCGTTGCTTTCCTGCGGGCGAATGTCGACGTGTTTGCGTGGCAACCGTCTGACATCCCCGGTGTTCCCAGGAAAGTGATTGAGCACCACCTTGCCGTCTGTCCTCATGCGCGGCCCGTCAAGCAGAAGGTTAGGAAACAAGAAGTGGAGAGCCAAGAGTTCATAGCAGAAGAGATCAAGAAGTTGGAAGCAGCATGCCTTGTCAGAGGAGTGCTCCATCCTATGTGGTTGGCCAATCCTGTAGTCATGCGCAAGGCAAACGGGAAATGGAGACTTTGTATCGATTTTGCCGATGTTAACAAAGCTTGTCCCAAAGACCCATTTCCTTTGCCGCGCATTGACCAGATTGTTGACTCCACAGCCGGATGTGATTTGCTTTCATTTCTTGACGCATATTCAGGATATCATCAGATCTTCATGGCAGAAGAGGATGAGGAGAAGACCGCATTTATTACTCCATGTGGCACGTACTGTTTCGTACGAATGCCTTTCGGATTAAAAAATGCTGGTCAACATTTGCAAGAGTAGTCCATGTCTCCCTTGAGCCGCAAATACACAGAAATGTGGAAGCCTACATGGATGATATAGTGGTCAAGAGCAAGGACAGGGCAACTCTGATTCAAGATTTGGACGAAACCTTTGCAAATCTGCGCAAGATCAGCCTCAAGCTCAACCCAGAGAAGTGTGTGTTTGGAGTTCCTTCCGGCAAGCTTCTCGGGTTCTTCGTGTTTCAGCGGGGAATTGAAGCCAATCCCGACAAGATCAAGGCCATTGAGCAGATTGAAGCACCCAAGCGCGTCAAGGATGTACAAAGACTTGCCGGTTGTGTGGCTGCTCTCAGTAGGTTTATCTCTCGGTCTGCTGAGCGCGCCCTGCCGTTTTTCAAATTATTGAAAAAGGCAGGCCCAATGAGATGGACTCCGGAAGCGGAGGCTGCGCTGCAAGACTTGAAGAGATACCTGTCCTCCCCTCCAATACTTGTCGCACCTAAGCCACAAGAGAAGTTGCTGCTGTATATAGCGGCAACCAATCAAGTGGTTAGTGCTGCGTTAGTAGCAGAGAGGGAGGCAGATGACGAGCCTGCAACCACGGCAAGCACATCCAGCGACAAGCAGGGGGCTTCCCCGACAAGCTCTGGTCCCAACAAAGATGGATCTGCGCAGATGCGAGAGGAGATACAGAAGAAGGTGGTGCAGCGCCCAGTTTACTTTGTCAGTTCCCTTTTGCAGGGGGCTAGGTCAAGGTACTCTGGCGTGCAGAAATTGCTTTTTGGCCTCCTCGTGGCCTCGAGAAAGCTGCGCCATTACTTCCAAGCACATGAGATCACAGTTGTCACTCGCTTTCCGCTGAAGAGGATACTACAGAATCCAGAAGCGACAGGCAGGATTGTTGAGTGGGCACTGGAACTGTCAAGCTTTGGCCTCAAGTTTGAGAGTACTTCAACTATCCAAAGCAGAGCATTGGCAGAATTTATAGAAGAATGGACGCCAACACCAGATGAAGAAATTCCAGAAACGAGCATCCCCGTCAAGGAAGCGAGCAAAGAATGGCTGATGTACTTTGATGGTGCCTTTTCGCTGCAAGGCGCCGACGCTGGTGTGCTGCTTGTCGCACCCACCGGAGAGTACCTCAAGTACATAATCCAGATGCACTTTCCCAAGGAGCAGGCAACAAACAATACTGCAGAGTATGAGGGATTGCTTGCCGGTCTCAGGATCGCGGCAGACCTTGGGATAAAGAAGCTCATTGTCAGGGGTGACTCACAGCTTGTCGTCCGCCAAGTAAACAAGAGTTATCAAAGTCCATTGATGGAAGCTTACGTCGACGAAGTGAGAAAGCTAGAAGAGCGCTTTGACGGCTTACAAATGGAGCATGTTCCAAGAGCTCAGAACGCCATTGCTGATGGCCTGTCAAAGTGCGCCGCAGTTAAGCTACCTGTGGAACCAGGGATCCTTGTGCTCAAGCTGACTCAACCGTCCGTAACACCATCAACTGGACAGAGCAAGAAGAGGAAGTTGATTTCTGGTGACTATTTGCCGGCAGTGCTTCCCGAAGCCGCCGCCAAGAAGGTCCCTAAGATCAACGCCGAAGGCGCTGAGGAGCAGTCTGCTCCGGCAAGCCCTAGGGTTTGTTCCGTTGAAACAGAAGCTCCCGATAAGTTTTGCTCCGGCAAGCTTGTCGGGGAACGTCAAGCTTCGGCAGAGACGCAGCTTCTCGCCATAGAAGCGGATGTTCCCGCAGCAGCTGAGACCAACACCAAGAGCGCTGAGGAGCAAGATGCTCCGGCAAGCCCTAGGGTTTGTTCCATTGAAGCAGAAGCTCCCGACAAGTTTTGCTCCGACAAGCTTGTCGGGGAACGTCAAGCTCCGGCAGAGCCGCAGGTTCTTGCCGTAGAAGCGGATGTTCCCACAGCAGAAGATTTGCCTTTAGTCCTTGTTGTCGAGCCGCAAGCTCCAGCATGGGCACAGCAGATAGTCCGTTTCCTTCAGACAGGAGAACTTCCCGAAGAGCAAGAAGAAGCGGAAAGAGTAGCCCGGCAGTCAAGTATGTACCAGTTTGTCGACGAGACACTGTACAGAAGAAGACTCAACGGTGTGAAATTGAAGTGTATTCACCGGGAAGACGGACAGAAGCTGTTGGTAGAGATACATGGAGGCATATGTGGTCACCACATTGGCGCAAGAGCACTTGTCGGCAAAGCATTCCGGCAAGGTTTCTTTTGGCCAACAGCCCTCCAGGATGCAACTGCACAAGTAACCAAGTGTGAAGCATGCCAGTTCCATTCCAAGCAGATACACCAACCAGCTCAAGCACTCCAGACGATCCCTTTATCCTGGCCATTTTCGGTCTGGGGGCTCGACATCCTCGGCCCCTTTCCCCGAGCTGTCGGGGGCTTTGAGTACTTGTACGTTGCAATCGACAAGTTCACAAAGTGGCCGAAAGTGGAACCAGTGAGGAAGGTGACCGCACAGTCAGCCGTCAAGTTCTTCAGGTCGATTGTTTGCCGCTTCGGGATCCCTAACAGGATAATAACCGACAACGGTACACAATTCACGAGCCGCACCTTCATGCAGTACGTCCAAGATCTTGGCGCCAAGGTCTGCTTTGCTTCTATTGCTCACCCGAGAAGCAACGGTCAAGCGGAGAGGGCAAATGCTGAAGTGCTGCGCGGGCTCAAGACCAGAACTTTCAACAGGCTGCACAAGTGCGGAAGAAACTGGATCGAGGAGCTGCCGGTGGTTCTTTGGTCGATCAGGACGACACCAAATCAAGCCACTGGCCAGACACCTTTCGCTCTAGTCTATGGAGCAGAGCTAGTTATCCCCACGGAACTCGTATACGGGTCACCTCGAGTGCTCGCTTATGATGAGCTTGAGCAAGAGCAGCTGCGACAAGATGACGCGCTGCTCCTTGAGGAAGACCGTCTTTAGGCTGCTGTGCGAGCTGCTCGCTACCAGCAAGCTTTGCGCCGCTACCATAGCCGCAAAGTTAACGCCAGAAGTCTCGAGGAAGGCGACCTTGTTCTTCGGCGTGTCCAGTCCGCCAAGAATTCCAACAAGTTGACGCCGAAGTGGGAAGGCCCTTACCGGGTGAAACGAGTCACTAGGCCTGGCGCTGTCCGCCTTGAGACCGAAGATGGCTTTCCGGTGAGCAACTCCTGGAATATTGAGCATCTTCGTAAGTTTTACCCGTAAGGCGCGGTTGCCGGAACCTGTTCCGGCAACCACCTTTTGTACAAGTCTTGCCGCTGTTGCATGTAATCCTTTGTACAAAGCCGGGCGCAGACCCCGTGCATAAGTAAAGCTCATGTGCTCCGCACATTTTGTCATTTTCATGCCTTCTATTTTTTGCATGTGTTATCTGACATTTTGTGCAGCACCTGCTCCACGGTAAGCAATAACGAGCCATAAGGCTCCATATCTTTATTTTCTCTTCTTTCTTTTTTCTCAAGGAAAGGAAGGTTCCCTCGCCCACAAGTTTGCCGAGGGGGGGGGGGGAAGCAGAAGATAATGGTATGGACCAGGCGTCGTTCAAGAAAGTTTCGCCTTGCCGGGAACCAAACAACAGAAAAGCTAAGTTGCCAAAGTTTGAGCAATCAGATTTTTTAAATTTCTAAGTTATCTCCCTTGAACGACCGCACTTTGTATGGAAAACCTGTGTGTGGAGGAACCGAATCGTAGCTAGTAGCGCCCTTACTTTGTTTCGAGTCTGCTCAACAACTTAAGTGAGCTGCTAGCGCCCTTACTTTGTTTCGACTCCGCTCAACAACTTAAGTGAGCCGCTAGCGCCCTTACTTTGTTTCGAGTTCGCTCAACAACTTAAGTGAGCTGCGACTAGTTGCGACAAGGTTTCTTGTCGGTAACGGCACCGCCAACAGGCTGCTGACGTTCCGCACTCAGCACTCGCGGCTTAAGTGCCGGCACCGGCAAGTTCCCTAAAAAGCATAGGGTAAAAAGACATACAAAGGGAGGAATCAAGTAAAGGGAATAACATTGCGAATCATTGCCCAGAACAGAGTTATATTACAAAAATGGCTTGTCGCGGCTCTAACAGATTGTTTTCATGACAAGATAAACAGCGACAAGGAAAGAAGAAATGGGCGGCCTAATCTACGCGATCGCCTTCAACCCTCTTGATCCCGCTCACCTTGTCCACAATGGGTGCGACAAGGGCTTTGAGCTCCTCCAGATCAGCCTCTGGCGGCAAGGTCCTGAGGATGTTGGTGAGGCGGAGGCCCGGATTGCGAAAGGCCACCATCATCAATACTTTCTGGAGGGCCCCCGCGCAGATCTCGCGCGACTCGTCAGCCAGTTGCTTGGGGATCCTCTCCCGGAGTCGCTGAAGGGCCGTCGCCACGCCCTTGAAGAACAGAACGAGCTTGGCGCTGGGTTGGAGGTTGTCATCGGAGGGATACCCGAGATCCTCCATCCCCAGTTGCGCCAGCTCCTTGTCGATGTCCGTGGTGGCGTTCACAAGACTCTCCGTCCAGTGCGTCACGGTCTCCCTGAAGGCGTTCTGGGCGGCGGCAGCACTCTCCAGCAGCGCCTTGTCGGCCTTGATTTCCTCCTTCAAGGCCGCCTCCCGCTTCTTGGCGCTGTCCAGAGTCTTGGTCAAAGTGGTTAGCTTCAACTCAAGATCCACATTGGAGACCTTGGCGGCGCTGAGCTCCTTGCCCTTCTCGGAGAGATCGGCCTCCAGCCGCGCCACCTTCGTCTTCAACTCCTCCTTGGCGGCCTCGGCGGCGGCGGCAGCGTCCTCCACTTGCTTGAGGGCTCCGCCAAGTTTCTCCTCGCGCGAGGCAAGCTCCTCCTCGTGGGCGTCAAGATTGACCTTCCGCTGCGCCAGCTCGCCCTCCTCCGCGGCTAGCTTCACAGCGGCAAGTCGCTGGCGCTCTTCGGCTTCGGCCTTCTCGAGGAGAAATGCCTTCTGCGCTTCAACAAGCTGCTCCCGCTCCTCCGCCAGGGATCGGAGGGCTTCCCGGTGGAAACCCCCGAGCTCTTCCACGCGCTTTTCAATGTCTGCTCCCGCCTTCGCGACAAGCGCCTCGCGGGACTCCAGCTTGGCTTGTCGCGCGCGGTACAGCGACATCAACTTCCGCAGCAGCCGCTCTTCTTCGGGCTCGTTGCTGCTGCTGCTTGGCGCGTCAACTAGCGTTAGCCCGGCGGAGGCGAGCACTTCCCCGTCGAAGATCTCCCCCTCGACCGGCGCCCTGGAGCTTGACGCCCAGGGGAGGTTGATGAAGACGTCATCGCTGGCCTTCAGGTATACGCCTGGCTGGGGCTCTCCGGAGCCTGGCGCTGCGTCAGCGGCGGACGGGTCGGTGGTCGGTGTAGCGCCTGGCGCTCCTGCGGCCTCAGGGCCGTCAGTGCGATCGCCGGACCCCTCGCCAGTTGCCGCGGCGTCAGCCTTGGCGGCCTCTGCGCCGGCGGCATCGCCACCCCCGGCTGCTTCGTCGGCGACGACCTCGGTCTCCATTGGCTCTGTAGAAGATGGGTCTGACAGCCGGAAAGGGGAGAAGAATCAAGCGAAAATCCAACGAAAAGAAGATCAGAAGAAGAAGAACCCAAGGGAAGTTTTGAAGCAAGAGGAGTACCTGCACCAGGTTCTGCAGTTGTGGTCTCCACCGTCGGGGGGCCGCTGGTGCTGTCCCTTGCTGGAGAACCCTCCCTTGCCGGAGAATTCTCCCTTACCGGGAAGCCCTCCCTTGCCGGAGACTTCTCCCTTACCGGGAAGCCCTCCCTTGCCGGAGAATTCTCCCTTGTCGGGGGATTCTCCCTTGGCTCCTGGTGGGGCTGCTCGGCTCCTACACAAGTCAACAAGCAGATATCAGCAAAGACAAGTACCCAAGCGCGCCTCGCAGCAGAAAGTAAATCATACACTTACGCTGGGGGCTGCCCTGGAGAAAAGTCGCCGGGTCCGGCAAGGTTGTCTCGGGCGCGCCACCTGCTGTCGCAGTGGGCTCGTCCTCGATGACGATCACCGGGACCTTAGCTCTCTTCGCCGCTCTCTGGGCCAGAGTCCTGAAGAGGAACAGGTTCAGGGAAAAGCAAGTGAGAAACAAGACAAAACATCAAGAATTGAAGAACTATAAGTACAACAAGAGAAGCTTACTCTTCTTCTTCTTCCTCGTCGGAGCTGAACGCGGAGAAGTCGAAGTCTGGCGCGCGCCCGGCATGAGGAGGCGGAGGGGTAGCTTCCCTTGGCCGCTTGGCGGGAGCGGTGGCGGTGGTCTGAGACGACCCCGCTCCGGCTGTCGGCGCGGCGTGAGTAGCGGCAGGGACTGAAGCGGTGGTCCGGCTAGACTCCGCTCCAGTTGCCGTTGCAGCATGAGGCGCTCCCACGGCAATGGTGTTTGCCGCGGTAGAGTGTGTCACGCGGCGCGGCGACTGTTGACCCGCTTGCCGCTCCGCCACGTCACCGGCCTTGTGGAGACGCCTTCTTGGTGGGGATGGAGGCTCTGCTTGCGGCAAGCTGCTCGAAGATGAGGAGGAAGAAGAGTTGATTTCCAACGAGCCGCTCGTGTCCTTGGCGGGCTCGCTCGGCTCGGCGTCACGCCCGGCAAGCTCCTTCTTGCCGACGGGCTCCCCTCGCTCGGCACGGCTTGCCGCTTCCGCTGCATCAGCCTCCTCCACAGTGAATCTGAACTCGCCCGCGGCTGCGGCTGCCGCTGCCTCTTCCAGCCTGGTGGCAATGAGCGCCATCTCCGCATCGGTGGTGTCGCGGGTGAGGCCGTCCTTCTCGTCGGGGTGGATTGGCACCTCCACCAAGTCGTCGAAGAACTGCTGAACGACCTCGTCTGCAGGCTCCTGCCAAGTTGGCACAATCCCGTCCGAGTCGCACTCCGGCATCATTGCACGGATGCGGTCGAGCGCGGAATTGTTGCACAATAGAACGACGCCCCCCGGTAACCTGAACACCTCGGGATGTTGGGGGTCATATTTGAACAGCTCCTGCAGCATTGTGTTGAGCTCCAGGACTGTGAAGTTGTAGTTGAGGCCCGGCCGCAGCCTCATAATGTCTGCCGCGTTCTTGAACTCCCAAGTGGGCCTCCCCCATTCCTGCAGGGGGGCGATGCGGCAGCGAAGGAAGTCTGCGCCAACAGCGCCAACAGTAAGCCCGGCAAGCCTGAGGCGCAAGATCCTGGTGACGGCAATCTTCAGCCTGCGTCTTCCGGGGCCACGTCGCTCCAATCGCTGCCGCGTGCTACTGGGGTTTGGCGCCGGGTGGTGAATGGCTGCGGATTCTCCTCGTCAATCCAGCACCAATCTGCTCTCCACTCCTCCCACTTGCCGCGGAACTCTCCCTCCAGATAGGTTTCCTTCTTGCCGGCCCTTGAGATCCAGGCAATTCCGCCGGATAGAGGCTCTCCTCTCTCTACTCGGGGTATGAAGAAGTGGCGGAAGAGGGCTACGTTGGGATGGACTCTGACAAAGTTTTCACAGAGATGTGCGAAAACTGCCATGGTCAGAACGGCATTGGGGGTGAAGTCAAGGAGGTGGAATCCATAGGTATTCATAATGTCACAGAAGAATTCAGAGAAAGGTGGGCAGAGCCCGCAGTAGAAGAACAGAGCGAAGAAGGGGTATCCATTTGGGGCCTTCTTCCAAGTGGCGGCGGGGAGTACCTTTGTGCGCGAATGCGCTCGTGTCTCCGCCGACCAGAAGAGGTAGTAGTTCTCCCTCAGCTCCTTCGCGGCAAGCTTGGGGGGGGGGGGGAAACTGCGCGCTCCTTCCGCAGCGCCGCGAGCCGCTGCGCCTCGGTCGACTTCACGACCTTCCCCTTGTCGGATTTTGGAGCCATGGCGGAAGTGGTGGAGGAGATGAACGGCGTTGGTGGTGCTGGTGGCGATGGGGGGGCGGAGCGCTGCTCTCTTTCGGCTTTGGGAAGACGAGGGAGCGGCAGAGATTTTTGAGATTGGAAGCAGCAACGGGCGAATGTGCGAACTGCCCCCGTTTCCCCTACTTATAAAGAGGGAGGGGGCGGACGTTCCGCATTTCCGAATAAAGAAACCCCCACGATCTCTCCCACGACGCCGCATTCGACGCGTGCCGTTCGGGGAGGGTGCGGTGGATACGGAGTAAGATACGGCGTAACCTAGGCCGCGCGTGCCCGTGCCCTGTTTTGGGCCTGGCCCAACAACGCTCGGCACCGTGTATGGCCCAGGCCCGGGGGCTCCTGTCGGTGTACTAGAGTAAGGGTACCCTAGTATCCCGAACTTGTGCACGGGCAGTCGCAGCATCCCGCGGCAAGGCTTGCCGGGTGACCGCCAAGGTCCTCCATGGTTCCTTTGGAGCCATTCAAGAACAAAGTGTCCAAGCCAAGAAGACAAGACCCCGGTAAGAGGAGCTTGCCGGGAAGGCTAACAAAAGCATCCCAAGACCTCAGCAAGAGGAGCTTGCCGAGAAGGCCACCCAAGGCATTGCAAGGAACTTGCCGCGGCGCACCACGCGCCCCGGCAAGGCACGGTGAGCGACAAGCTCCCAGACGCGACAAGACAACGACAGCGGCAAGGCACTTGCCGCGGCAAGCCACCTCCCTGGGCCCGTGCTCCAGCACATCCACCAACGTGTCGCTCTGGGGCCCTTCCAGGCGTACGTGGCGGGAGGCTGTGCAGCCAGCGGCGTGCGGTGGCAAGCGGCACTGACAAGATCGCCATCGTGGCGAACGGTGGCGTCCCTGGCGGTCCCTTTTCGCACTGTTTAGGCGACAGACGGGCATTTAAGGCCCTTGTCCCCTGCCGTCAGGGTTAGGTATGATACACTGTAGCAGGTAGCTGTGCCTACCACAGCACCTTTCCATTTTTGCCCTTTACCTCCGTTGCCACCTGTCGGTAACCCCTTGAGCATATAAAAGGAGGCCCGTGTGCAACGTAGAGGGGGGTGTTCGAACACTCACGCTCGGTCTTGTTAGCTGCGGGTGTGTACTGTAGCACTCCGCGCTCCCGAGCAAGAAATCAATAACCACAAAGCAGGAGTAGGGTTTTACGCATCCGTGCGGCCCGAACCTGGGTAAATCGCTCGCGTGCATCGCCTCAATCCGCTCTTTGCACGATCTCCGCCCCCGCCGAACCGAAAGGGACCCGGTCCGCCGGTCCCATAGGTGCCCGTGGATCAGTACCCCGGCCGAATGAGTTTGTTAACAAGACTTGATCAACCTTGTTAGTGGATTCCTTTTGATGAGCATGAGATGGATGAAGTTAGAAAGCACAACCTTCTGTACCCTCCTTTTACTTTCTGTTATTTAGTTGAAATAAAGCAAAAATAGTATTTTCTGTCAGTTTTCTGAATTATCCGTGCAATATAAAAATACCCCAAAAATAAAAGTTCTCCAAATGCCTTGAAATTGAAATATGATTTTTTCTGAAATATTTGAGAATATCTGGCACTGATAACACAGCAGGGGGAGCAAGCACCTGGGCACGAGGGTCCAGGGCGCGCCCACCCCCCGGGCGCGCCCCCTGCCTCGTGGGCCCATGGTGGCTCCCCTCCACTTATTCCTGCACCCACACACTTCTTCTTCCTCCCAAAAAAATCACCAACCAGCTCAAGCACGAGTTCTAGCTCATTTTAATGCAATTTTCGATCTCCTAGGTCAAAGCACCTCTCACAAAACTGCTTTGGGGGATTCATCCTTGGTATGTGACTCCGCCATTGGTCCAATTAGTTTTTGTTCTAGTGCTTTATTCATTGCCAATTTGTGCTGCCTAGGTGACCATGTTCTTGAGCTTGCATGTCAAATTTATATGGTTCCAAGTAGTTCTAATGCATGATATAGGCCCTAGGCACTTGTAGGAGTAGTTGCTATCAATTTTGTTGAGTTTGGTTCACTTTTATTTGAATTTACTAAAAAAATTCAGAAATTTTTCAGAGGAAGAAATATGTTTAGGAAAATGTACCAAGGTGGTTCTTCAAGGAAGCAAGGACCCAGGCTTGCAATGCGCGATGCTGATGATGAACCACCAAGGGACGCTCCAGTGCGGGCTTGTGAATGGCCTTCAGAGGACTTCATGGATCAAGCAGGAATCAAGGAAGAATTTAACGCATATGTGCATAACGCTGATCTTGTGAGCTTCGAGGCAGATAAGTGCCGTCAGTACCACTATCTCACTAGTTCCTTTGTGAGGAGGTTTGAATTTTCATCTTCACGCAATTCTCAAATTGTCCTGTTTGATCTTTATGAAAATTCTTATACTATGGACTTAGAGGATTTTACCACTGCTTTCAAACTTGCACAATGGGGTAGTACTAGTGAACCACACAAATCTGAATTTAGAGATTTTCTTGCTAGTATAACTGTGGGGGAATCTAGAGACATAGCACAAGCTACCATAGGGAGCATTCATTTTCCTGCTATACATTATTTTGCTCTCTTCATAGGGAGGTGCATAAATGGTAAGGATGAAGAATGTCACATGTGTGTCCCTGACCTCAGTGTTCTCAGGAGTGCTGTGTTAGGAGATAAACACTATAATTTAGGAGCCATTGTTGCACGTAGGTTGCATAATAATAGATTTAATGGAGATTTCTTTGGTGGAATTTATGCAACCTGTTTAGCTAATTTTCTTGGTGTAACCATACGTGAGGATGATATTGAGTTGCCTCCTGCTTATTTAGATTATGAGGCTATGGTTCGTCATTGTTTTGTTGAGAGGAACGATTAGTTCCTCCAGTACCGACTAATCTTTGATAGACAACGTACCTATCATGTCGCTCTCCCTGCTTCTACATTCTTTGACTTTCAGGCAAAGGGCAGATATTTCATAACCAGAGAGGAGGCGGATGAGTATAAGAGGAGGGCTGAGATAGCTCGCCTCCAAGCTGCAGCCCACGATGCAATGACTGCTGCATCTCAGTACGACCCCAACTATAACTTTGGATATCCGCCAAGCCAGCCGTGGCAATAGACCAACCTAGGACAAAAGCCTAAGCTTGGGGGAGTACGTATTTCTCACCGACATTACATTCATGTTTACACACTCATTGCTAGTTGTCATTGTACTATCCATGCTAGTTTATTTTCTTTTTTATGCTTTCTTCTTGTGCGTTTGATAAACCTTAAGAAAAACAAGAAAAAAATTTAGTTGTAGCTTTTAGCTAGTTTACTTTTCATGCTGTAGTAGTAGTAATTAAAAGAAAACCCAAAAATATTTCCTGTTCTTCTTTTGCTTGTTGGGAGCTTTCCCGTGTAAATAGTTTTATTTCTTTTATTTTCTTTGGGGGTCGATAGGAGAAGACCATAATAAAATTGTTGAAGTGGCTCTTATATGCATTATTGTTGATTTAACCAAGAGCCCATATTGCCTTGTCTTCTCCTGTTTATTGAATGCTTGCAGATTCCAGCTTAGTCCAATGCACATGCACTATTATTATTATTCACATCGTTCGGTCGTGCAAGTGAAAGGCAATTATGACGGTATATGATGGACTGATTGAGATAAGAGAAGTTGGTATGAACTCGACCTCTCTTGTTTTTGTAAATATGATTAGTTCATCGTTCCTGATTCAGCCTATTATGGATAAACATGTTTGCAATGACAATTAGAGACTATAGTTGCTTTTGCCATGCTTAATTAGCTAGGAGTTTATAATGGTTTACCTTGCGTGCCAAGATGCTATTAAAATGGTTGTGATGTGGTATGATAGGGTGGTATCCTCCCTTCAATGATTCGAGTGACTTGACTTGGCACATGTTCACACATGTAGATGAAACAAAATAAACATAGCCTCCACGATATTTATGTTCATGGTGGATTATATCCTACTCATGCTTGCACTCAATGTTTATTAATTTTAATGCATGTTCATGACTGTTGTCGCTCTCTAGTTGGTCGCTTCCCATTCTTTTGCTAGCCTTCACTTGTACTAAGCGGGAATACTGCTTGTGCATCCAATCCCTTAAACCACAAAGTTATTCCATATGAGTCCACCATACCTTCCCATATATGTGGTATCTACCTGCCGTTCCAAGTAAATTTGTATGTGCCAAACTCTAAACCTTCAAATGAAATTCTGTTTTGTATGCTCGAATAGCTCATGTATCAACTAGGGTTGTCCGTATCTTCCATGTTAGGCGGGTTATTCTCAAGAGGAGTGGACTCCGCTCCTCACTCACAAGAAAATTGCTGGTCATCGGGATGCCCAGTACCATGCTTTATGCAAATCAAATCAAAATAATTGCAAACAAAACTCCCCCAGGATTGTTGTTAGTTGGAGGCACTCGTTGTTTTGAGCAAGCCATGGATTGATGCTTGTTGGTGGAGGGGGAGTATAAACTTTACCATTCTGTTTGGGAACCCCTATAATGTGTGTAGCATGGAAGATATCGCCATCTCTTGGTTGTTATGTTGACAATGAAAGTATCTATTTCAAAACCGAGCTCTGGCACCTCTACAAATCCTTGCTTCCCTCTGCGAAGGGCCTATCTATTTACTTTTATGTTGAGTCATCACCCTCTTATTAAAAAGCACCAGCTGGAGAGCACCGATGTCATCTGCATCCATTACTATTAATTCATATTGGGTATGAATACGATTGTATCTCTTTTACCATGAATTACAATGTCTAGCCAGTCCTTGATCTTTAAAGGTGCTCTGCATTTATGTTTTGCGGTCTCAAAAAGGGCTAGCGAGATACCATCTTGTTATATCATATCATGATTGTTTTGAGAAAGTGTTGTCATCCGAGATTTATTATTATTGCTCGCTAGTTGATTATGCCATTGATATGAGTAAACATGAGACCTAAGAGTTATTGTGAATATGGTTAGTTCATAATCTTTGCTGAAAACTTGAATGTTGGCTTTACATATTTACAACAACAAGAGCAAATAGAGTTTGTAAAAGTTTTTCTTTATCACTTTCAGTTTATCAACTGAATTGCTTGAGGACAAGCAAAGGTTTAAGCTTGGGGGAGTTGATATGTCTCCGTCGTATCTACTTTTCCAAACACTTTTGCCCTTGTTTTGGACTCTAACTTGCATGATTTGAATGGAACTAACCCGGACTGACACTGTTTTCAGCAGAATTGCCATGGTGTTATTTTTGTGCAGAAACAAAAGTTCTCGGAATGACCTGAAACTTCACGGAGATTATTTTTGGAAAATATAGAAAATATTGGCGAAAGAATCAAGGCCAGGGGGCCCACACCCTTTCCACGAGGGTGGGGGGCACGCCTGCACCCTGGGTGCGCCCCCCTGCCTCGTGGGCCCCCTGGTGCTCCACCGACCTCAACTCCAACTTCATATATTCGTGTTCGGGGAGAAAAAATCAGAGAGAAAGATTCATCACGTTTTACGATACGGAGCTGCCGCCAAGCCCTAAACTCTCTCGGGAGGGCTGATCTAGAGTCCGTTCGGGGCTCCGGAGAGTGGAATCCGTCGCCATCGTCATCATCAACCATCCTCCATCACGAATTTCATGATGCTCACCGCCGTGCGTGAGTAATTCCATCGTAGGCTTGTTGGACGGTGATGGGTTGGATGAGATTTATCATGTAATCGAGTTAGTTTTGTTAGGGTTTGATCCCTAGTATCCAGTATGTTCTGAGATTGATGTTGCTATGACTTTGCTATGCTTGATGCTTGTCACTAGGGCCCGAGCGCCATGATTTCATATCTGAACCTATTATGTTTTCATGAATATATGTGAGTTCTTGATCCTATCTTGCAAGTCTATAGTCACCTACTATGTGTTATGCTCTGGCAACCCCGAAGTGACAATAATCGGGACCACTCCCGGTGATGGCCGTAGTTTGAGGAGTTCATGTATTCACCATGTGTTAATGCTTTGGTCCGGTACTCTATTAAAAGGAGGCCTTAATATCCCTTATTTTCCAATAGGACCCCGCTGCCACGGGACGGTAGGACAAAAGATGTCATGCAAGTTCTTTTCCATAAGCACGTATGACTATATTCGGAATACATGCCTACATTACATTGATGAATTGGAGCTAGTTCTGTGTCACCCTATGTTATGATTGTTACATGATGAACTGCATCCGGCATAATTCTCCATCACTGATCCAATGCCTATGAGCTTTTCACATATTGTTCTCCGCTTATTTACTTTTCTGTTGCTACTGTTACAATCACAACAAAACCCAAAAATATTACTTTTGCTATCGTTACTGTTACTTCCATACTACTTTTCTACTAAATACTTTGCTGCAGATATTAAGTTATCCAGGTGTGGTTGAATTGACAACTCAACTGCTAATACTTGAGAATATTCTTTGGCTCCCCTTGTCTCGAATCAATAAATTTGGGTTGAATACTCTACCCTCGAAAACTGTTGCGATCCCATATACTTGTGGGTTATCAATATATTGGACGACTATATTCGGACACCGGAAATGTTCCGGGTGGTTTCGGAGAAAACCGGAGTGCCGGAGGGTTACCGGAACCCCCCCGGGAGAAATAGTGGGCCTTACGGGCCTTAGTGGAGAGAGAGAGGGCTGGCCTAGGGCAGGCCGCACGCCCCTTCCCCTCTGGTTTGAATTGGACTAGGAGAGGGGGGGCGGCGCCCCCCTTTCCTTCTCCGTCTCCCCCTTCCTTTCCCCCTCCTAGTAGGAGTAGGAAAGAGGGGAGTCCTACTCCTACTAGGAGGAGGACTCCTCCTCCTGGCACGCCCACAAGGGGCCGGCCGGCCTCCCCCTTGCTCCTTTATATACGGGGGCAGGGGGGCACCTCTAGACACACAAGTTGATCTGTTGATCTCTCCCAGCCGTGTGCGGTGCCCCCCCTCCACCATAATCCACCTCGATCATATCGTAGCGGTGCTTAGGCGAAGCCCTGCGTCGGTAGCATCATCATCACCGTCATCACGCCGTTGTGCTGATGAAACTCTCCAGCGAAGCTTTGCTGGATCGGAGCTCGCGGGATGTCATCGAGTTGAACGTGTGCTGAACTCGGAGGTGCCGTGCGTTTGGTACTTGGGTCGGTCGGATCATGAAGACGTACGACTACATCAACCGCGTTGTGCTAACGCTTCCTCTTTCGGTCTACGAGGGTACGTGGACAACACTCTCCCCTCTCGTTGCTATTCATCACCATGATCTTGCGTGTGCGTAGGATTTTTTTTTGAAATTACTACGTTCCCCAACAGTGGCATCCGAGCCAGGTTTATGCGTAGATGTTGTATGCACGAGTAGAACACAAGTGAGTTGTGGGTGATACAAGTCATACAACTTACCAGCATGTCACATTCGGTTCGGCGGTATTGTTGGATGAAGCGGCTCGGACCGACATTACGCGTACGCTTACGCGAGACTGGTTCTACCGACATGCTTTGCACACAGGTGGCTGGCGGGTGTCAGTTTCTCCAACTTTAGTTGAATCGAGTGTGGCTACGCCCGATCCTTGAGAATGTTAAAACAACACTTACTTGACAAACTATCGTTGTGGTTTTGATGCGTAGGTAAGAACGGTTCTTGCTCAGCCCGTAGCAGCCACGTAAAACTTGCAAAACAAAGTAGAGGACGTCTAACCTGTTTTTGCAGGGCATGTTGTGATATGATATGGTCAAGACATGATGCTATATTTTATTGTATGAGATGATCATGTTTTGTAACCAAGTTGTCAGCAACTGGCAGGAGCCATATGGTTGTCGCTTTATTGTATGCAATGCAATCACCCTGTAATTGCTTTACTTTATCACTAAGCGGTAGTGATAGTCGTAGAAGCAATAGTTGGCGTGACGAAAACGATGCTACGATGGAGATCAAGGTGTCACGCCGGTGACGCTGGTGATCATGACGGTGCTTCGGAGGTGGAGATCACAAGCACAAGATGATGATGGCCATATCATATCACTTATATTGATTGCATGTGATGTTTATCTTTTATGCATCTTATTTTGCTTAGTTCGACGGTAGCATTATAGATGATCTCTCACTAAATTTCAAGGTACAAGTGTTCTCCGTGAGTATGCACCATTGCGAAAGTTTGTCGTGCCGAGACACCATGTGATGATCAGGTGTGATAAGCTCTGTGTTCACATACAATGGGTGCAAGCCAGTTTTGCACATGCAGAATACTCGGGTTAAACTTGACGAACCTAGCATATGCAGATATGTCCTCGGAACACTGAGACCGAAAGGTCGAGCGTGAATCATATAGTGATATGATCAACATAGTGATGTTCACCATTGAAAACTGCTCCATCTCACGTGATGATCGAACATGGTTTAGTTGATATGGATCACGTGATCACTTAGATGATTAGAGGGATGTCTATCTAAGTGGGAGTTCTTTAATAATTTCATTAACTGAACTTTAATTTATCATGAACTTAGTACCTGATAGTATTTTGCATGTCTATGTTGTTGTAGATAGATGGCCCGTGCTGTTGTTCCATTGAATTTTAATGCGTTCCTTGAGAAAGCAAAGTTGAAAGATGATGGTAGCAATTACACGGACTGGGTCCATACCTTGAGGATTATCCTCATTGCTGAAAAAGAAGAATTACGTCCTGGAAGCACCGCTAGGTGCCAGACCCGCTGCAGGAGCAACACCAGATGTTATGAACGTCTAGCAGAGCAAAGCTGATGACTGCTCGATAGTTCAGTGTGCCATGCTTTACGGCTTAGAACCGGCACTTCAACGATGTTTTGAACGTCATGGAGTGATAACCCACAAGTATAGGGGATCAATTGTAGCCTCTTTCCATAGTTAAGAGTGTTGAACCCAACGAGGAGCTAAAGGTAGAATAAATATTCCCTCAAGTTCTATCGACCACCGATACAACTCTAGGCACGCTTAACGTTCGCTTTACCTAGAACAAGTATGAAACTAGAAGTACTTTGTAGGTGTTTTTGGATAGGTTTGCAAGAATATAAAGAGAGCGTAAATAAAAACTAGGGGCTGTTTAGATAAAGACACAATAAAGTAAATATAGCGAGTGTGGAAAAGTGGTGGTAGGAGTTGTGAAATTGTCCCTAAACAATTAACTACTTTACTAGACCGATAGCAAGTATCATGTGGGAGAGGCCACTGCTAGCATGTCATCCCTGACTTGGAATTCTATGCACTTATGATTGGAACTATTAGCAAGCATCCGCAACTACTAACGTTCATTAAGGTAAAACCCAACCATAGCATTAAGTTATATTGGCCCCCCTTCAATGCCGCATGCATCAATTTCTATGCTAGGTAGAAGCTTCTGTCACTCTTGCCCTCCAATACATAGTCCTATCAATATACAACTAACCCTATGGTGCGATCCACGCGCGCGCTCATATGATGGGCACCAAAGGACAGCAACATAACTACAAGCAAATTAAATCAATCATAGCAATTCATCAACCACCGACAGGACAACGAAAATCTACTCAGACATCATAGGATGGCAACACATCATTGGATAATAATATGAAGCATAAAGCACCATGTTCAAGTAGAGGGTACAGCGGGTTGCGGGAGAGTGGACCGCTATAGATAGAGGGGGGAAGGTGATGGAGATGTTGGTGAAGATGGCGGAGGTGTTGGTGAAGATCGCGGTGATGATGATGGTGGCCACGGCAGCGTTCCGGCGCCACCGGAATAGAAGGGAGAGGGGGCGCCTTCTTCTTCTTCTTCCTTGACCTCCTCCCTAGATGGGAGAAGGGTTTCCCCTCTGGTCCTTGGCCTCCATGGCATGGGAGGGGCGAGAGCCCCTCCGAGATTGGATATGTCTCTCTGTCTTTCTCTGTTTCTGCGTTCTCTGGTTCTGCCCTTTCACCGTTTCGTATATATATGGAGATCCATAACTCCGATTGGATTGAAACCTTCGCCGAGATTTTTTATCGAAAATTAGCTTTCTTGCAGCCAAAGAAGAGCATCAACCGCCTTACGGGGGGCGCACGAGGGGGGCAGGCGCGCCCAGGGGGCATGCACGCCCCCTGCCTCGTGCCCCCCTAGGGCACCGTCTCGCGTTGATTCTTCTTCCCATATTCTCCAAATATTCCAAAAATATTCTCCGTCCATTTTTATCCCGTTTGGATTCCGTTTGATATGGGGTTTCTGCGAATCATAAAACATGCAACAAACAGGAACTGGCACTTGGCACTGGATCAATATGTTAGTCCCAAAAGTAGTATAAAAAGTTTCCAAAAGTATATGGAAGTTGTATAATATTGGCATGGAACAATAAAAAATTATAGATACGTCGGAGACATATCAGCATCCCCAAGCTTAATTCCTGCTCGTCCTCGAGTAGGTAAATCATAAAAAAGATAATTTTTGATGTGGAATGCTACCTAGCATAATCTTGATCATGTATCTAATCATGGCATGAATATTAAGACACGAGTGATTCAAAGCAATAGTCTATCTTTTGACATTAAGACAATAATACTTCAAGCATACTAATAAAGCAATCATGTCTTTTTAAAATAACATGGCCAAAGAAAGTTATCCCTACAAAATCATATAGTCTGGCTATGATCCATCTTCACCACACAAAATATTCAAATCATGCACAACCCCGATGACAAGCCAAACAATTGTTTCATACTTTTGACGTTCTCAAACCTTTTCAACTTTCATGCAATACATGAGCGTCAGCCATGGACATAGCACTATAGGTGGAATAGAATATGATGGTGGAGGTTGTGTGGAGAAGACAAAAGGGAGAAAGTCTCATATCGACGCGGCTAATCAACAGGCTATGGAGATGCCCATCAATTGATGTCAATGTGAGGAGTAGGGATTGCCATGCAACGGATGCACTAAGAGCTATAAGTGTATGAAAGCTCAAACTGGAAACTAAGTGGGTGTGCATCCAACTTGCTTGCTCATGAAGACCTCGGGCATTTGAGGAAGCCCATAATCGGAATATACAAGCCAAGTTCTATAATGAAAATTCCCACTAGTATATGAAAGTGATAACTCAAGAGACTCTCTATATGAAGAACATGGTGCTACTCTAAAGCACAAGTGTGGTAAAAGGATAGTAACATTGCCCCTTCTCTCCTTTTCTCTCTTTTTTTTCTTTTTTTTATTTTTTTCTTTTTTTGGTGGGCTTCTTTGGCCTCTTTTATTTTGATAACCTCACATGGGAAAATGTTCTAATGATGATCATCACACTTTTATTTACTTACAACTCAATATTACAACTCGATATCTAGAACAAAGATATGACTCTATATGAATGCCTCTGGCGGTGTACGGGATGTGTAATGATCTAGCATAGCAAAGATATCAAAAAACGGACAAGCCATGAAAATATCATGCTAGCTATCTTACGATCATGCAAAGCAATATGACAATGATGCTCAAGTCATGTATATGATGATGATGGAAGTTGCATGGCAATATATCTCGGAATGGCTATGGAAATGCTATGATAGGTAGGTATGGTGGTTGTTTTGAGGAAGATATAATGAGGCTTATGTGTGACAGAGCGTATCATATCATGGGTTTTGGATGCACCGGCAAAGTTTGCACCAACTCTCGAGGTGAGAAAGGGCAATGCACGGTACCAAAGAAGCTAGCAATGATGGAAGGGTGAGAGTGCGTATAATCCATGGACTCAACATTAGTCATAAAGAACTCACATACTTATTGAAAAAGTCTATTAGCTATCGAAACAAAGTACTACGTGCATGCTCCTAGGGGGATAGATTGGTAGGAAAAGACCATCGCTCGTCCTCGACCGCCACTCATAAGGAAGACAATCAATAAATAAACCATGCTCCGACTTCATTACATAACGGTTCACCATACGTGCATGCTACGGGAATCACAAAATTCAACACAAGTATTTCTACTAATCCACAACTACCCTCTAGCATGACTCTAATATCACCATCTTCGTATCGCAAAACTATTGCAAGGAATCAAACATATCATATTCAGTGATCTACAAGTTTTATGTAGGATTTTATGACTAACCATGTGAATGACCAGTTCCTGTCATCTCTCTAAATAGATATAAGTGAAGCAAGAGAGTTTAATTCTTTCTACAAAAGATATGCCCACGCTCTAACAAATATAAGTGAAGCAAAAGAGCATTCTACAAATGGCGGTTTTCTATGTAAATAGAAACAGGCAATCCAAACTTCAAATGATATAAGTGAAGCACATGAAGCATTCTATAAAGCCATACTCAAAGAATATAAGTGAAGTGCAAAGAGCATTCTATAAATCAACAAAGGACTATCTCATACCAGCATGGTGCAAAAAAGAAAAGTGAAAACTAAATGCAAAAGACGCTCCAAGATGTTGACATATCGTATGAACGAAACGAATCCGAAAACATACTGATATTTGTTGAAGAAAGAGGGGATGCCTTCCGGGGCATCCCCAAGCTTAGATGCTTGACTCTCCTTGATTATTTACTTGGGGTGCCTTGGGAATCCCCAAGCTTGAGCTCTTGCCTCTCTTCCTTCTGCTCACATCGAAACATTCTCGATCATCGAACACTTCATCCACCCAAAACTTCAACAGAAAACTCGGTAAGATCCGTTAGTATAATAAAGCAAATCACTACTCTAAGTACTGTTGCAAACCAATTCATATTTTGTTTTTTCATTATGGCTACTTTAATATAACTTTTTCATGGCTTAATACACTGATATAAATTGATAGTTTCATCAAAACAAGCAAACTATGCATCAAAAACAGAATCTGTCTAAAACAGAACAGTCTGTAATAATCTGAACATTCACCATACTTATGATACTTCAAAAATTCTGAAAAAATTAGGAAAAATAAAAAAATTATAGAAATACAGTGTAAAAAGAATCAGAACTATTTGACATTCCAGTAAAAAATGTAAAATCGTGCACTACAGCCAAAGTTTCTGTCCTGCACCGTACAAACCAACAAGCATTGTAAACATCCTAAAGGCAAACCTTGGCACATTATTTTTATAATACAATGGAATTGTACAAGGGGATAATTATTTTTGTTGAAAAGTTTCTGTAATTAAGATTCACAAAGTTTCCATGGCATGAACAAAGTTCAAGGACGTCCCCCACTTTCACAATGCTCGTCTATCTCACTTTCACTTTTCTTTTTGAAAAGTTTTGGGTTCCCTTCTTTATTTTATTTTTTTAAACTATATGAAAGCACTCAACAGAAATAAATGACTCTCTAAAACTTCCGGGTTGTCTCCCTGGCAGCGCTTTCTTTAAAGCCATTAAGCTAGGCATATTGTGCTCAAGTAGTGAATCCACCCGGATCCCAAGGTATATCAAAGCCAATTTTAATTAGCAATGATTTGTGATTTAGTAGTGAGCACAAGGCAACATATATCAAGCAATGACGAAGTCTAACTCTCTTCCTATGCATTGGCATGTCATAAAAGAACAATTCATGCACACCTAGTAAAGGCCAATGCATAGTATAAGCAGTTTCTTGCAATTTTACCATGTGGGAAACATAGAGAGGTGGAGATATAGTTCCTTTCTCATAATAATTGCAAGTAGGAGCAGCAAGCAAATGCATATTATATCTATCGAAATCATCATGTGCAATGGTAAAAGGCAACCAATCAATATATCTTAATAAAATCAAACTACTCTGATATAGTGTAGTCGGGAGAATTCAAAATGATAATAGGACTATCATGCATGGGTGCAATAGCAACAATTTCATTTTTAACATAAGGAACTATATCAAGTAGATCTCCATAAGCATAATTTATATTGGCATCTTGGCCACAAGCATAGCAAGCATCATCAAAAAGGGATATTTCAAGAGAATCAACGGGATCATAATAGTCATCATAGCAATCATCCTTCGGTAAGCACGAAGGGAAATTAAACAATGTATGAGTTGAATAGTTACTCTCATTAGAAGGTGGGCATAGGTAGCTAATCCGCTCTTCCTCCTTTTGTTCTTCGCTCTCCTCATCATCTTTTTCATCCAACGAGCTCACAGTTTCATCAGTTTCTTCTTCCATAGACTCCTGCAAAATATTAGTCTCTTCTTGGACAGTGGAGACTTTCTCAATAAATGCATCAATATCGGCATTGTATTCATAATTCTCATAGCAATATTTAAGGATAGCTAAATTTTTAGGTCTATAAACAGCATCATAAAGATTTTCAAACTCTTTGAACATAGATTCAATTTCATAAGCACCCATAAAAGCAACAAATTCTTCTATTTGTTCCACATCATACTAATCATATATACCTCTAGCATAAGAAGCCAAGGTTTCATTATAATTAAATTCGCATGAAAAGGGAAGGTGTGGAGACTTCATCCTAGAGCAACAAGTATAATCATATCTCAAGCATAGTTGCCTAGCATACCAATTCAATATATGAATTTGATCCCATAATAGTTTCCCTTTTGAGTCAAGCGATAATACCTAAATATTCACGTTGATCCAAAGTGTCTCCCATTATATAATTAAATCGGGTTTTCTCAGGATTATCAAAGTAGTACATAATATCTATCACATAACTAGCATCGAGGGTTTTAGGAGGTTCCCCATCTCCATGAGTAGCCAATACACCAAATTTTTTTGGTATTTCATGTTCCACATCCATAACTAAAGATAAAGAACAACTAAGAAGAGCAAATAAAAATTACTTAGTGATAAAGCAAACAAGCACACACGAGAATATTCACCCCACGCTATGACTCCCCGGCAACAGCGCCAGAAAAAGGTCTTGATAACCCACAAGTATATAGGATCAATTGTAGCCTCTTTCGATATGTAAGAGTGTCGAACCCAACGAGGAGCTAAAGGTAGAACAAATATTCCCTCAAGTTCTATCGACCACCCGATACAACTCTACGCACGCTTAACGTTCGCTTTACCTAGAACAAGTATGAAACTAGAAGTACTTTTTAGGTGTTTTTGGATAGGTTTGCAAGAATATAAAGAGAGCGTAAATAAAAACTAGGGGCTGTTTAGATAAAGACACAATAAAGTAAATATAGCGAGTGTGGAAAAGTGGTGGTAGGAGTTGTGAAATTGTCCCTAAGCAATTGACTACTTTACTAGACCGATAGCAAGTATCATGTGGGAGAGGCCACTGCTAGCATGTCATCCCTGACTTGGAATTCTATGCACTTATGATTGGAACTATTAGCAAGAATCCGTGACTACTAACGTTCATTAAGGTAAAACCCAGCCATAGCATTAAGTTATATTGGTCCCCCTTCAATCCCGTATGCATCAACTTCTATGCTAGGTAGAAGCTTCTGTCACTCTTGCCCTCCAATACATAGTCCTATCAACATACAACTAACCCTATGGTGTGATCCACGCGCGCGCTCGATGGGCACCAAAGGACAGCAACATAACCACAAGCAAATTAAATCAATCATAGCAATTCATCAACCACCCACAGGACAACGAAAATCTACTCAGACATCATAGGATGGCAACACATCATTGGATAATAATATGAAGCATAAAGCACCATGTTCAAGTAGAGGGTACAGTGGGTTGCGGGAGAGTGGACCGCTGTAGATAGAGGGGGGAAGGTGTTGGAGATGTTGGTGAAGATGGCGGAGGTGTTGGTGAAGATCGCGGTGATGATGATGGTGGCCACGACAGCGTTCCGGCGCCACCGGAAGAGAAGGGGAGAGGGGGCCCCTTCTTCTTCTTCTTCTTCCTTGACCTCCTCCCTAGATGGGAGAAGGGTTTCCCCTCTGGTCCTTGGCCTCCATGGCATGGGAGGGGCGAGATCCCCTCCGAGATTGGATCTGTCTCTCTGTCGTTCTCTGTTTCTGTGTTCTCTGGTTCTGCCCTTTCACCATTTCGTATATATATGGAGATCCGTAACAACGATTGGATTGAAACCTTCGCCGAGATTTTTTTCTTCTGAAAAATAGCTTTCTTGCGGCCAAAGAAGAGCATCAACCGCCTTACGAGGGGCCCACGACGGGGAGCAGGCGCGCCCCCTGCCTCGTGCCCCCCTCGGGCACCGTCTCGCGTTGATTCTTCTTCCCATATTCTCCAAATATTCCAAAAATATTCTCCGCCCGTTTTTATCCCGTTTGGATTCCATTTGATATGTGGTTTCTGTGAAACATAAAACATGCAACAAACAGGAACTGGCACTGGATCAATATGTTAGTCCCAAAAATAGTATAAAAAGTTGCCAAAAGTATATGGAAGTTATATAATATTGGCACAGAAGAATCAAAATATAGATACGATGGAGACGTATCATGGAGCATATGAGATGTTCCTGGAGTTGAAGTTAATATTTCAAGCAAATGCCCAGATTGAGTGATATGAAGTCTCCAATAAGTTCTACAACTACAAGATGGTGGAGAATAGTTCTGTCAGCGAGCATATACTCAGAATGACTGGGTATAACAATCACTTGATTCAACTGGGAGTTAATCTTCCGGATGATAGTGTTATTGACAAAATTATTCAATCACTGCCACCAAGCTACAAGAGCTTCGTGATGAACTATAACATGCAAGGGATGGATAAGACGATTCCCGAGCTCTTCGCAATGCTAAAGGCTGTGGAGGTAGAAATCAAGAAAGAGCATCAAGTGTTGATGGTCAACAAGACCACCAGTTTCAAGAAAAAGGGCAAAGGGAAGAAGAAGGGGAACTTCAAGAAGAACGGCAAACAAGTTGCTGTTCAGGAGAAGAAACCCAAGTCTGGACCTAAGCCTGAGACTGAGTGCTCCTACTGCAAACAAACTGGTCACTGGAAGTGGGACTGCCCCAAGTATTTGGTGGATAAGAAGGATGGCAAGGTGAACAAAGGTATATGTGATATACATGTTATTGATGTGTACCTTACTAATTCTCGTAGTACTGCCTGGGTATATGATACTGGTTTTGTTGCTAATATTTGCAACTCGAAATAGGGACTATGGATTAAGCGAAGATTGGCAAAGGACGAGGTGACGATGCGCGTGGGAAATGGTTCCAAAGTCGATGTGATCGCGGTCGGCATGCTACCTCTACATCTACCTTCGGGATTAATATTAGACCTAAATAATTGTTATTTGGTGCTTCGGGATTAGTTTATACCTAAATAATTGTTATTTGGTGCCAGCGTTGAGCATGAACATTATATCTGGATCTTGTTTGATGCGAGACGATTATTCATTTAAATCTGAGAAAATGGTTGTTCTATTTATATGAGTAATATATTTTATGGTCATGCACCTTTGAAGAGTGGTCTATTCTTTTTGAATCTCGATAGTAGAAATACACATATTCATAGTATTGAAGCTAAAAGATGCAGAGTTGATAATGATAGTGCGACTTATTTGTGGCACTGCCGTTTAGGTCATATTGGTGTAAAGCGCATGAAGAAACTCCATTATGATGGACTTTTGGAATCTCTTGATTATGAATCACTTGGTACTTGCGAACCATGCCTCATGGGCAAGATGACTAAAACGCCGTTCTCTAGAAGAATGGAGCGAGCAACAGATTTGTTGGAGATCATACATACTGATGTATGTTGTCTGATGAATGTTGAGGCTCGCGGCGGATATCGTTGTTTTCTCACCTTCACAGATGATTTGAGCAGATATGGGTATATCTACTTGATGAAACATAAGTCTGAAACATTTGAAAAGTTCAAAGAATTTCAGAGTTGAAGTGGAAAATCATCGTAACAAGAAAATAAAGTTTCTATGATCTGATCGTGGAGGAGAATATTTGAGTTACGAGTTTAATCTTCATTTGAAACAATGCGGAATAGTTTCACAACTCACGCCACACAGAACACCACATCGTAATGGTGTGTCTGAACGTCGTAATCGTACTTTACTAGATATGGTGCAATCTATGATGTCTCTTATTGAGTTACCGCTATCGTTTTTGGGTTATGCTTTAGAGATGGCTGCATTCAAATTAAATAGGGCACCATCTAAATCCGTTGAGACGACTCCTTATGAACTGTGGTTTGGCAAGAAACCAAAGTTGTTTTTTCTTAAAGTTTGGGGCTGCGATACTTATGTGAAAAAGCTTCAACCTGATAAGCTCAAACCCAAATCGGAGAAATGTGTCTTCATAGGATACCCAATAGAGACAGTTGGGTATACCTTCTATCACAGATCCGAAGGCAAGTCTTTCGTTGCTAAGAATGGATCCTTTCTAGAGAAGGAGTTTCTCTCGAAAGAAGTGAGTGGGAGGAAAGTAGAACTTGATGAGGTAACTATACCTGCACCCTTATTGGAAAGTAGTTCATCACAGAAACCGGTTCCTGTGACACCTACACCAATTAGTGAGGAAGCTAATGATGATGATCATGAAACTTCAGATCAAGTTACTACCGAACCTCATAGGTCAACCAGAGTAAGATCCGCACCAGAGTGGTACGGTAATCCTGTTCTGGAGGTCATGTTACTAGACCATGACCAACCTACGAACTATGAGGAAGCGATGATGAGCCAAGATTCCGCAAAATAGCTTGAGGCCATGAAATCTGAGATGGGATCCATGTATGAGAACAAAGTATGGACTTTGGTTGACTTTCCGGATGATCGGCAAGCCATCGAGAATAAATGGATCTTCAAGAAGAAGACAGACGTTGATGGTAATGTTACTGTCTACAAAGCTCGATTTGTTGAGAAAGGTTTTCGACAAGTTCAAGGAGTTGACTACGATGAGACCTTCTCACCCGTAGCGATGCTTAAGTCCGTCCGAATTATGTTAGCTATTGCCGCATTTTATGATTATGAAATTTGGCAAATGGATGTAAAGACTGCATTCCTGAATGGATTTTTGGAAGAAGAGTTGTATATGATGCAACCTGAAGGTTTTATCGATCCAAAGGGTGCTAACAAAGTGTGCAAGCTCTAGCGATCCATTTATGGACTGGTGCAAGCCTCTCGAAGTTGGAATAAACGTTTTGATAGTGTGATCAAATCATATGGTTTTATACAGACTTGCGGTGAAGCCTGTATTTACAAGAAAGTGAGTGGGAGCACTACAGCATTTATGATAAGTATATATGAATGACATTTCGTTGATCGGAAATAATGAAGAATTTTCTGGAAAGCATAAAGGAGTATTTGAAAGGAGTTTTTCAAAGAAAGACCTCGGTGAAGCTACTTACATATTGAGCATCAAGATCTATAGAGATAGATCAAGCCGCTTGATAAATTTTTTCAACGAGTACATACCTTGACAAGATTTTGAAGTAGTTCAAAATGGAACAGTCAAAGAAAGAGTTCTTGCATGTGTTACAAGGTGTGAAATTGAGTAAGACTCAAAGCCCGACCACGGCAGAAGATAGAGAGAGAATGAAAGTCATTCCCTATGCCTCAGCCATAGGTTCTATAAAGTATGCCATGTGGTGTACCAGATCTATTGTATACCCTACACTGAGTTTGGCAAGGGAGTACAATAGTGATCTTGGAGTAGATCACTGGACAGCGGTCAAAATTATCCTTAGTGGAATAAGGATATGTTTCTCGATTATGGAAGTGACAAAAGGTTCGTCGTAAAGGGTTACGTCGATGCAAGTTTTTGACACTGATCCAGATGACTCTAAGTCTCAATCTAGATACATATTGAAAGTGGGAGCAATTAGCTAGAGTAGCTCCGTGCGGAGCATTGTTGACATAGAAATTTGCAAAATACATATGAATCTGAATTTGGCAGACCCATTGACTACACTTCTCTCACAAGCAAAACATGATCACACCTTAGTACTCTTTGGGTGTTAATCACATGGCAATGTGAACTAGATTATTGACTCTAGTAAACCCTTTGGGTGTTGGTCACATGACGATGTGAACTATGGATATTAATCACATGGTGATGTCAACTGTTGGTGTTAAATCACATGGCGATGTGAACTAGATTATTGACTCTAGTGCAACTGGGAGATGAAGGAAATAAGCCCTAGAGGGAATAATAAAGTTATTATTTATTTCCTTATTTCATGATAAATTTTTATTATTCATGTTGGAATTGTATTTACCGGAAACATAATACATGTGTGAATACATAGACAAACAGAGTGTCATAGTATGCCTCTACTTGACTAGCCCGTTTATCAAAGATGGTTATGTTTCCTAACCATAGACATGTGTTGTCATTTGGTAAACGGGATCACATCATTAGGAGAATGATGTGATTGACTTGACCCATTCCGTTAGCTTAGCACTTGATCGTTTAGTATGTTGTTATTGCTTTCTTCATGACTTATACATGTTCCTATTACTATGAGATTATGCAACTCCTGAATACCGGAACACTTTGTGTGCTACCAAACGTCACAACGTAACTGGGTGATTATAAAGGTGCTCTACATGTGTCTCCGATGGTACTTGTTGAGTTGGCATAGATCAAGATTAGGATTTGTCACTCCGATTGTCAGAGAGGTGTCTCTGGGCCCACTCGGTAATACACATCACTATAAGCCTTGCAAGCATTGTAACTAATGAGTTAGTTGCGGGATGATGTATTACGGAACGAGTAAAGAGACTTGCCGGTAACGAGATTGAACTAGGTATTGAGATACCGACGATCGAATCTCGGGCAAGTAACATACCGATGACAAAGGGAACAACGTATGTTCTTATGCGGTTTGATCGATAAAGATCTTCATAGAATATGTGGGAGCCAATATGAGCATCCAGGTTCCGCTATTGGTTATTGACTGGAGACGTGTCTCGGTCATGTCTACATAGTTCTCGAACCCGTAGGGTCTGCACGCTTAAAGTTTGATGACGATCGGTATTATGAGTTTTTGTGTTTTGATGTACCGAAGGTAGTTCGGAGTCCCGGATATGATCACGGACATGATGAAGAGTCTCAAAATGGTTGAGACGTAAAGATCGATATATTGGACGACTATATTCGGACACCAGTAATGTTCCGGGTGGTTTCGGAGAAAATCGGAGTGCCGGAGGGTTACCAGAACCCCCCCGGGAGAAATAGTGGGCCTTATGGGCCTTAGTGGAGAGAGAGGGCTGGCCTAGGGCAGGCCGCACGCCCCTCCCCCTCTGGTCCGAATTGGACTAGGAGAGGGGGGGGGGCGCCCCCCTTTCCTTCTCCCTCTCCCCTTCCTTTCCACCTCCTAGTAGGAGTAGGAAAGTGGGGAGTCCTACTCCTACTAGGAGGAGGATTCCTCCTCCTGGCGCACCCACAAGGGGCCGGCCGGCCTCCCCCTTGCTCCTTTATATACGGGGGCAGGGGGGCACCTCTAGACACACGTACAAGTTGATCTATTGATCTCTCCCGGTCGTGTGTGGTGCCCCCTTCCACCATAATCCACCTCGATCATATCGTAGCGGTGCTTAGACGAAGCCCTGCGTCGGTAGCATCATCATCACCGTCATCACGCCGTCCTGATAATGAAACTCTCCGGCGAAGCTTTGCTGGATCGGAGCTCGCGAGACGTCATCGAGTTGAACGTGTGCTGAACTTGGAGGTGCCGTGCGTTCGATACTTGGATCGGTCGGATTGTGAAGACGTACGACTACATCAACCGCGTTGTGCTAACGCTTTCGCTTTCGGTCTACGAGGGTACGTGGACAACACTCTCCCCTCTCGTTGCTACGCATCACCATGATCTTGCGTGTGCGTAGGAATTTTTTTAAATTACTATGTTCCCCAACAAAGGGAAGGAGAGAGGAGGAAGGAAAGGGGGGCGCCACCCCCCCCCTCCTTGTCCAATTCGGACTAGAGGAGGATGGGGCGCGCGGCCTGCCCTGGCCGCCCCTCCTCTTCTCCACTAAGGTCCAATAGGCCCATTACACTCCCCGGGGGGGTTCCAGTAACCCCCTGGTACTCCAATATATGTCCGAAACCTCCTGAAACATTTCCGGTGTCCGAACATAGTCGTCCAATATATCGATCTTTACGTCTTGACCATTTCGAGACTCCTCGTCATGTCCGTGATCATATCCGGGTCTCCAAACTACCTTCGGTTCATCAAAACACAAAAACTCATAATACCGATCGTCACAGAACTTTAAGCGTGCGGACCCTACGGGTTCGAGAACTATGTACACGTGACCGAGACATGTCTCCGGTCAATAATCAATAGCGGAACCTGGATGCTCATATTGGTTCGTACATATTCTACGAAGATCTTTATTGGTCAAACCGCATAACAACATACGTTGTTCCCTTTGTCATCGGTATGTTACTTACCCGAGATTCGATCGCCGGTATCTCAATACCTAGCTCAATCTCGTTACTGGCAAGTCTCTTTACTCATTCCATAATGCATCGTCCCACAACTAACTCATTAGTCACATTGCTTGCAAGGCTTATAGTGATGTGCATTGCCGAGAGGGCCCAAAGATACCTCTCCGACAATCGGAATGACAAATCCTAATCCCGATCTATGCCAACTCTACAAACACCATCAGAGACACCTGCAGAGCACCTTTATAATCACCCAGTTACGTTGTGACGTTTGGTAGCACACAAAGTCTTCCTTCGGTATTCGAGAGTTGCATAATCTCATAGTCATAGGAACATGTATAAGTCATGGAGAAAGCAATAGCAGTAAACTAAACGATCAAGTGCTAAGCTAACAAAATGGGTCAAGTCAATCACATCATTCTCCTAATGATGTGACCTCGTTAATCAAATGACAACTCATGTCTATGGCTAGGAAACTCAACCATCTTTGATCAACGAGCTAGTCAAGTAGAGGCATACTAGTGACACTATGTTTGTCTATGTATTCACACATGTATTATGTTTCCGGTTAATACAATTCTAGCATGAATAATAAACATTTATCATGATATGAGGAAATAAATAATAACTTTATTATTGCCTCTAGGGCGTATTTCCTTCAAAAACAAGTTAGACGTCCTCTAATTGTTGTTGCATGTTTTACGTGGCTGCTATGGATATCTAGCAAGGATGATTCTTACCTACGCAAAGCCACAACGGTGATATGCAAGTTGCTATTTAACCTTCTACAAGGACCACCTTTGTCGAATCCGATTCAAATAAGGTGGGAGAGACAGACACCCACCAGCCATCTTTATGCAACAAAGTCACATGTCTGTCGATGGAACCGGTCTCATGTACATGGACATGTAAAGTTGGTCTGGGCCGCTTCATCCCATAATACTGCTGAATCAAGAAAATACCAAGGAAGGAAGCAATCTGAATGTCAACGCCCACAAACTCCTTTGTGTTCTACTTGTGATGTCATCTCTGCATAGACCTAGCTCATAATGCCACTATTGGGGAATGTTGCATGGGAAACAAAAAAATTCCTACGCTCACCAACATCAATCTAGGAGATGAACATCTACAGGAGGAGATATTGCATCTACATACCCTTGTAGATTTCTAAGCGGAAGCATTAAGAAACGCGGTTGATGTAGTCGAACATCTTCGCGATCCAATCATGATCCGCCCATGAACTCCCGATCTAGCGCCAAACGGACCGCACCTCCGCGTTCAACACACGACTTGATGAAGCCTTCACCTCCTCGATCCAGCGAGCGATGGTGAAGTAGTAGCTCGAGTCCTCCGGCAGCACGACGGCGTGGTGGCGGTGATGGTGGAGAAATCTCGGCAGAGCTTTGCTAAGCACTACGGAGAAGAAGATGGCTATGAGGGAGAGGAGGGGCAGCGCCGTGGCACGAATAGATCTGTATGGGTATGGTTGCCCTCTCTCCACCTCTCTATATATAGGGGGAGGGAGGAGGAGGGAGTGCCCCTAGATCCCATCTAGGGGCGGCAGCCAAGGCAGATGGGGCGCCCCCTAGGGAAACCCTAGGGTGGCTTGCCCCCCAAGCCAGGTGGAGGGAACCCTAGAGGGGGCGCCCCACCTCTCCTGGTTACATAAGATGGGGTGAGGGGGTGCACAACCCCTTAGTGGGCTGGTTTGCCCCCTCCCCTTAGGCCCATGAGCCCCCCAACACTTGTCGGGCCCCCCGAAACCCCTTTTGGTCATGCTGGTCATCACCCGGTACCCCCGGAACACTTCTGGACTCCAATACCCTCCGTCCAATATATCAATCTTCACCTCCGGACTCTTCCAGAGTTCCTCGTCATGTCCGGTATCTCATCCGGGACTCTGAACAACCTTCGGTAACCACCATAACAACTCAACTATACTTATATCGTCACCAAACGTTAAGTGTGTAGACCCTGCGTTCGAGAACTATGCAGACATGACTGAGACACCTCCACGGTCAATAACCAATAGTGGGACCTGGATGCTCATATTTTTTCCCACGTATTCTACGAATATCTTATCTGTCAAACCTCGATGTCAAGGATTCAGCTAATCCCGTATGTAGTTCCCTTTGTCTATCGGTATGTTACTTGCCCGAGATTCGATCATCGGTATCTCCATACCTAGTTCAATCTTGTTACCAGCAAGTCTCTTTACTCGTTCCATAATACAAGATCTCAGGGCTAAGTCATTAGTCACATTGCTTGCAAGCTCATTGTGATATTGTATTACCGAGTGTGCCCTGAGATACCTCTCCGTCATACGGAGTGACAAATCCTAGTCTTGATCCATGCCAACTCAGTAGACACCCTCGGAGATACCTGTAGAGCATCATTATAGTCACCCAGTTACGTTGCGACGTCTGGTACACACAAGGTACTCCTCCGGTGTCAGTGAGTTGCATGATCTCATGGTCATAGGAACATATACTTGACATGCAGAAGACGATAGCAATAAACTTGACACGATCATATGCTACGTTCATAGTTTGGGTCTTGTCCATCACATCATTCTCCTAATGATGTGATCATGTTATCAAATGAGAACTCTTAAGGAAATATGCCGTAGAGGCAATAATAAAGTTATTATTTATTTCCTCATATCATGATGAATGTTTATTATTCATGCTAGAATTGTATTAACCGGAAACATAATACATGTGTGAATACATAGACAAACATAGTGTCACTAGTATGCCTCTACTTGACTAGCTCGTTAATCAAAGATGGTTAAGTTTCCTAGCCATGGACATGAGTTGTCATTTGATTAACGGGATCACATTATTACGAGAATAATGTGATTGACTTGACCCATTCCATTAGCTTAGCACTTGATCGTTTAGTATGTTGCTATTGCTTTCTTCATGACTTATACATGTTCCTATGACTATGATATTATGCAACTCCCGCTTACCGGAGGAACACTTTGTGTGTTACAAAACGTCACAACGTAACTGGGTGATTATAAAGGTGCTCTACAGGTGTCTCCGAAGGTACTTGTTGGGTTGGCGTATTTCGAGATTAGGATTTGTCACTCCGATTATCGGAGAGGTATCTCTGGGCCCTCTCGGTAATGCACATCACTATAAGCCTTGCAAGCATTGTGCCTAATGAGTTAGTTGCGAGATGATGTATTACGGAACGAGTAAACAGACTTGCCGGTAACGAGATTGAACTAGGTATTGTGATACCGACGATCGAATCTCGGGCAAGTAACATACTGATGACAAAGGGAACAACGTATGTTGTTATGCGGTTTGACCGATAAAGATCTTCGAAGAATATGTAGGAGCCAATATGAGCATCCAGGTTCTTCTATTGGTTATTGACCGGAGACGTGTCTCGGTCATGTCTACATAGTTCTCGAACCTGTAGGGTCCGCACGCTTAAAGTTAGATCACGATCGGTATTATGAGTTTTGTGTTTTGATGTACCGAAGATAGTTCGGAGTCCCGGATATGATCACGGACATGACGAGGAGTCTCGAAATGTTGGAGACATAAAGATTGACATATTAGATGACTATGTTCAGACACCGGAATGGTTTTGGGGAGTTTCAGACACATACCGGAGTACTGGGGGTTACCGGAACCCCCGGGGAGACTAATGGGCCTATTGGGCCCTAGTGGAGAAGAGGAGGGGCGGCCAAGGGCAGCCGCGCGCCCCCTCCCCCCCAGTCCAAATTGGACAAGGAGGGGGCGGCGCCCCCCTTTCCTTTCCCCCCTCTCTCCTTCCCTCCCCTCTCCTACTCCCACTTGGAAGGGGGGAGTCCTACTCCCGGTGGGAGTAGGACTCCTCATGGGGCACGCCTAGGGTGGCCGAGCCCCTCCCCCCACTACAAAAAAAATACACTTTCGTGATGATACGTGTTTGTCACAGTAGGTCGCATTTTTTGTCATCCATGTACATCCATGACAAATTTATGACAGAATCAAGATAGTCATACCTGTGCTGTCGTAGAAGTGTTCCATGACATTACCAAAATTATCATCACGGAAGTGTCCCCTTCCATGACGATAAATCGCGCGTCACCGAAGTGCTTTCGTCAAGGGTGACCGTAACGGAACGCCGTTAAGCTGTTGGGTCGGGTTTTGGATCCGATAACCCATTAACAGCCCCGACCAATGGGAAATTTCCATGTGTAAAATTCTTATTGGCTGGACGAAACACGTGTCAGCCCGTTAGTGGGTCAGATAGGCGCCTATGATACATCGACACGTGGCATGGCCCAACAGAGGCCCATTCCTGTGAAAAGGCCGGCCCTTTTGACTTGGTCAAAAGCTGGCGGGCCGGCCCATGGAAAGCCTGTTAACGGCATGTTCGCATATAGCCCATTTACTGCCCGCTAACCTAAGGCCCGTTACGCCCTATTCGAATTAGGCCCAGTAGCGTCATCTGGGCCATCCAATATGATTCCAGCCCATCTTCACTTCTGGCCCATGTATGGCCCATGACGTCTTTCGGCCCATATGAGGCCCTATGTAACTCTTGGCCTATTAACGGCCCGTGGTGAAACTGGCCCGTAATGAATAGAGTATCACTTTACATCCATTAACGGCCCGTGGTGAAACTCGCCCGTAATGAACAGTGTATCACTTTATACCCATTAACGGCCCGTCATTCCGTTGGGCCATTTCCAGCCCATGTTATCTTTCGGCCTTCTTAGAGCCCATTTATTCTTGGGCTCATTTCCAGCATTCATTTACTTACGGCCCGTTACTGTCATTTTTTTGCTTGTGGGCCAAATTCAACCCGTGGTTACAGTCGGCCCGTTTGTGGTCCGTTAATACATTGGGCCGTTTTCATAGCGTCATCAAATACGGCCTATTAACGATGGCCCGTTACGGTCGGCCCATGAACGGACGATTCGAACTCTAGCCCGTTTACGGCCATATTGCGGCCTGTTATTGGCCCATGTTTGGCCAATCGATCATACGGCCCGTATAAGGCCCATTGATGATACGCCTCGTAGAAGGCCCATTGTTTCTACGGCCCGTAGAAGGCCTACTGTTTCTACGGCCCGTACAAGGTCCACTGTTTCTACGGCCCGTAGGAGACCCAGTGTCACTACAGTAAATATTAGCCCATGGTTATTGTGGCCTAGTTTTAAAAAGTAGGTTATTGCATCCACTAGTTAATCGCAGAAAAATAACTGCAATGACTACAAGCAAACAAATAAACAAGACAACAAGGAAATAAATAAGCAGGCAACTAACGCTAGGCTATCATGGCTATTACACATATTACATCCACTGGGCATCAAAGTTCGCCACCAGTGCAAATATAGGGAACAAAGCAGCATATCATATACACTGGCCGTCAAAATTGGCCACCAGTGCAAATAAACGCGGCAGCAAAACAAGAGCATAACTGAAACAACTTCAGAAGAGCTCAAGAAACGTTATCCTGGGTATCCACCATGCTGGCAATAAGCTTAGCAAGCGGATTAGCTTTGTCCTGTTTGGCGCTAAAATCCTCCAACGCTTGTTGTTGCACCAGAAAGTATGCATCTGAATGCTCCAGGGACTTCCGCAGTCCTTCTGCTTCTTGTCGCAGCACAGCTGATCGATGTCTTTCAGCTTGTAGTTGAGACTCAAGAAACCGAACTTATTCAGATAGTGAGTTTGAATAGCTTGTGCAAGCGGTAGTGGCCAGTAACTCCAACACTAAACCAAGACAGGATGTGTCACTATCCTGAACCTTATCTGCATTACTTCCTTTACCGTTGCTTAATAAGGCACTCTTCCCCAATATTCTGTCAGCATTCTAAAAGAAGAAACAAGCAGACACATAACAAGTTTAGCATGTACCAGTTCATTAGTAAGGTGGACAGGATGAAACTACCAAGTCTTCTATTGCCAAGTACTAGTACATAATAAAAGCATCAAACAAACATATATCTATGTCCTATGGTAGCAATGGAATCTTAAATTAGAACAGTTGTTCTTCAGGTTTAGGCACTTGTTCTACATGAACAGAGTAGAGTAAGACACAAGAATATAATACCTAAAAATAGAAAATGAGCTCATAGACCTTACCACATTCTTGGTTCGGGACCAGTACAGAACAAGGCGTTCCCAGTCATCGTCCAGTAAATGTGTCTCAGGAGAACGTAAGGGAATTTGATGAGTTTCTTTCCAAGTGAAGTACGTTTTCTTCAGGTAATTCCGATACTGCCACCAAGCATTCTTGAAGATAGCAGAGGTATTAGCACAGGTTACCTCATCCTGAGTTTCCAAATCGGTCCTTCTCTATAGATAAAAATGGGAAAATTTGTTGTATTATAACCATCATGGAGGTAGGATGCATGGGACGAAGCAAAGTAATTGCCATGAATAACATTACTTACACATAACTCCTGGACAAACACCTGCAACTGGCATTTTCCTTCATCTTCAGTATAATATTTCCAAGATGGGAAGATACGCACATACGATTTAACAACATCAAATGTGATAGATGCTAAACTACGACTAGCTGGTTGTGCTTCCTCCACAGGAAGAGGCGTACTAACTGGTGGAGTTGGGGTTCGCCGTGATAGTACTGGCCCTTTGGGCACCGGAGCTGCCTTACTAACTGCTCTTGTTTGGGAGCTCTGTGGTGGAGATGGTGCTGTGTCAACAGGAACTGGGTTACTATCGGCTGGGGTTGGGGTTAGATTGGGTGAAGCTGGTTCTCTGTCCATCGTAGTAGGGGTACAATCTGCGAGAGTTTGGGTTATGTGTGGTAGGGCTGGTTCTTGTGCATGTACAACCGGGGTGCTATCTCCACCAAGAGGTAGCACTGTTTTATTTGAAAACCGTGTTTTTAGTCCGCTAGATACTGGCACCACCCGCTCCAATTCAAATGGCTGATAAACAAGAAACATAGTTGAATGTACAGACATTGTATGAGAGACAGATGCAATAGATAGTGTGGAAAAAAGAGGGCATGAAATAGTTGACATGTATATTGTTTAACTAAAACAGATAGCATGACATAATTTCACATATATGATGTCTATCTAAACTGGATAGCATAGCATAACATAATTCAAAGATATGATGAATAACTAAACAGGATCGCCTGACATAATTCACCTACATGTTATCTAAGTAATCAGGATCGCATCATTTAATTCACATATATGATTTATATGCTAAACAGAGGGCATTCGATATGATGTCTGAACTAAGAACATTGTGTTGAATATTGTGTATATGATGTCTAAACTATGCAATGCAAGACAACGTATGCATGATATGAGCAGTATAACCGTGCCAAGTTAGAGCATACACCTCAGTGGGGGAATAGGACTGGTCATCTGTCTCTGAATCCATCTCTGAGGAGCTATCGGGACCCAACAAGAGATCTGCTTCGATAGGTAGCACTGTCTGCTATGAAGGCCTTGTTTTCACTCCAGATTTTTCCATCTCCCACCCAAATGGCTGATTCACAGGAAGAGTAGTTTAATGTACAAACATTGTCGACAAATGGAAATGTAATGAAGAAAAGGATGGGCAAGATATCATTCAAATATATGATGCCTGGTTAAACAGGATGGCATTGCACATTTCACATATATTATGGCTGGCTAAAAGACATGAGACTGCATAATTCCCATATATGATATAGAAACTAAACAGGTGGCATTACAGAACATGTCTAAACTAAGCAGATGACATATATGATGTCAAAAGTAGGCACTGCAAGGCAACATATGCATGATATGACTAACATCATCATGCCAAGGTAGAGAAAACACCTTGGGGGTAAATAGGAGTGGTCAGCGGCGTCCGAATCTGCCTCAGAACAGATATCTTCCTCTGGATTACAATCTGAAGAGGGGTGGGGAGGGTTTGCCATTGAACCCACCATGGAGCGATGTTTGAATGACATTGTATTGCCGCGCAAAACTCTTCTCTTTTTCTCTACATGTTCAGCATGACTGTGTACAATATCTGACATGCATACGAAAAAAATATGGTGAGATTATGTAAGGAGAGCATGCAAAAATTTAGAGTGATGGTAACAACCAGTGGATCGATGTTTTTCCGTTGAACCAAAATAGCCCTAATGGATCGATGTGAATGTATAGTAATAAGTGATGCAACAAGTGTACAACCTCTTTGCCGTAGCCGTGTCGACCTCAGCATCATTGGGTTGGTCGCTGAAGCAGTTGAGACAGAGGTGGCTATCGGAGGTGTGGAGGAAGATCTGAGGAATCTGTAGACGGCGTCCAGGGCACTACTCTGTTGTGATGGATCATTCTGTCGTTGGAGCACCTTCGGTGAGCCGTAAGACGTCAAGGCTGAAGCAGCGCAAGACAAACATCATCAATCTCAAGTGGGATTCTAATAGCATCTCCAATAGATGATGTAAAATTAACATCACCAAAAACCACCTGACTACAATAGATGAGGTAAAAATTGTTGACTCTGAACTTAACTGTCGAAACTGAAATTTACTGTGGAATCTGAATGCTACTGTCGAAACTGAACGCAATGGTAGCAGAGAGGCACTTGACATGTAGTTTAGGGAGGGCCTGCAGTTCATCTTCAGCCTACACCCCCATGAGCCACCAGCCACCACCGGCCGAACCGCCGGCCCCAGCGCCGCCTCGCCGCCCCGAAACAACTCGCCACCGCCGCCCCGGCCAGGCCTCTAGGCCCCCGCCCCCACCCTAAACCCTAAGATAGATAGTGGGGTACCTCTCTGGCGAGCCCCCGTCCCCGCTGCGGGTGGTTCTTCCTTAACTCCGGCGAGCCCCCCAACCCCTGAAAATCGACTGACCCAAAAGTCGATTCAGTCGACTGAAGTGTGGCTTAATCGGAGTAGAGCAGCAGCAGGAGCAAGGGGGAGAGCAGCAGCAGCAGCTGGGTGAGCAAGCGATCGAGCGAGAGCCGGAGCAGCAGCAGCAGATCCAGCTGGTATGGACGCCGCCGCCGAAGGGGCCTCGCACTAGGGGAGAGCCGTCGTGGAGATGTCGCCCACAGCATCGGCTTCAAGGTAGCCGCTCCATGGGGGTGCGGGATGGAGCACTGTCGGCGCCGGGAGGTCGAGTTAAGGAGAAGGTGCGATGCGATGAGTGTACAACCTCTTTGGTGGCGCCGAGTAGGCCTCGGCTTCGTCCGAGGAGTCGGTGAGGATGCTACGGTTCCGGTGGAGCAGGTTAAGGCGACGCTGTGGGGATGGAGCAGCCGCGATAGACGAGGCGATCGTCGGAGCAGCTCCTGGGAGGTGGAGGACGGGACGGCCGAACCGGCGGGACGGTGAAATGGATGACGGTTCCTCATCTGGGGAGGTGGACGAGGGACGTCGAGCTATTGCTGTGGACGACGTCGTCGGGGAAGAGGCTCCGGCTGGGCAGCGGTGACGTGGTGAACGAAGGAGGGTGGGGTTTCGCGGCTGGAGCGGAGAGGTTATGGTGGCCTGGGATTTCGAATGGCGAAAAGGGGGCGAGGCGAGGGGGTGAAGCATGACTTAGGAACGCGCTTGTCCAAAATGTAGGGTGTGTTACAAAAGTACACCCCACCGATTTGAACTAGCGGCCCTTTCGGTTTAGGTTAGAAGGGGGATTTCGCGTGTCGGGATTTGGCAGCTGGAGGGAGTTTTCGCGCATGTTGTAATTTCAGGATAGCAAGGCGCGGGTTGTGAAGTTGCCAGTTTTGGGAGCACGATATCTGAATTTTCGGGATATAAGAAGACGCGGGTTGAATTTTAGGGACAAGCCTAACATGTCATAATATTGTACTTGTACGTACCAAATCAATTCGCACTTCCCTCAACCAAAAAGAAAACGAAAAAATAAAACTATTCACACCACACAAAGAGAGAGTCTTGCCCCGTTTTACTATACAAATGCTTATTCAAAGCTACTCCCTCCTTCCATCTATATAGGGCCTAATGCATTTTTCGATGCTAACTTTGACCAAATATTAGAGCAATGATATATGACATGCAACTTACACAAAGCACACCGTTAAATTAGTCTATGAAAGGTTCTTTCAATGATATAATTTTGACATTGTGCATGCCATGTCCTATTAATCTTGTCAATAGTCAAAGGCGGTCTTAAAAATCTCATTTCGCCCTATATAGATGGAAGGAGGGAGTATGAATCCATGTTATGTCCGATTAAATTTTTTCGCTTGCTGTATAATGCATGTAACCTACTCATACCAACATTTTAGTGCATTCCAAGTGTCTATACTACCGCTGCAATTCGAACTAAATTTGAATTCGTTTCTCTATTTCAATAAGAATCTACAATCATGATTGTTGCCAACTTCAACCATCATAGTTTCCTTGCTATCCGCGAGATAAATCAGACGGCCTATAATGCAGGATGGCAGGCACACCATCATCAACAACTCTGTTTTTTTATAAGAGTAGAGATAAAATATATTAAATGTAGTATACCATGTTCATAACCACACCATGTGTATCACCGTTATATATTTTCACACATCCGTCGGTTTGAAACACTATGATAAATTCTTCAAATATCCGAATTCGCCTTTTATAATGAAGTATATATGATCTCTATTCGTCTTTTACACCCACACAACCCTCTTATCTTTGTAGCTAGCGCTAACTTTCTCTTGTGCATGCACACGCCCGCATCCCTCTCACCCTCCCTCAGAATTCTCTAGCTCCATCACGCAAATTTGTCTTTTCACTTTAGGTCGTTCACCCACGGTGTGTGTAGGCCCCCCAGCTCCTTCTTTACAGCACAAATCGATCAACATGCCTCTCTAGCCAGGTGTGCCTAGCACAAACACAAGCTTCCCCTCTTCTCTTGTCACCGTCCATGCCTCACTCCCACCACTCTTTTCATCGTTCTCGTACTCGCACACTCCTCCCCCTCGATATAGTATGCCTCTCATACCACCTCCTACATGCATCCCTCTCTCTATATCCTTCTCCTCGTGCCTCATTTGCTTCTAACACACACATGCATGTATACCGATCGATCTCCCTACATATACCTAGATCGACTTTAACTACCCCCCCCCCATCGATCGACGTACCTCACAAGTTATGTCTCTCCTTTCTCTTACAAAGGGCGATTGATCTTCCTATGTAGTTACGTCTGCTTACCACAGCCACATCGTCCCCCTCATCGTTCGTGCATGCCTCCTGACCCGTCTCTCACATGCACGTGCACAGACAACAAGCAGCCATCTCCTCTCTTATTGATATTGCGGGCGTGCCCTCCGTTTGTCTAGCAAGCCTATCCCACCATTTGTTAGAAGCAACTCCACTACCACCCCCTCCAACACTCTAGCTCTGTCTCTCTCCCAACCTTATTCATCTCCTGCACATATGCATGGATGCCGATCGATCTCCCTTAATACATGAGGCAGATTGATCTCCTTAATACATGAGGTAGGCCTCTCTCCTCCTCCACACATATACCAGCCATTGTACCTCTATAGTTAATTGGGCCTCCCTCTTCCCCCACCACAAACCGATAGTCGAGCGCTGCAGGTAGGTATCCATGCCACAGAGACAAACTGCACATGTCCCATCTCACGTTCCAGTACGCCAGCCACTCTATATCTTTGACGTGGGCACACACAAATTCGATGGCACTCTTCGATCGCGCGCGCGCACACACACACACATCATCCCTCTCTTTGATTCCATAGACACCTCAAGGCGATGATACCTCCACTCTCTTCTCGTGGATCACCCCCTCTATATATATGTTATATCTAGGACTCTATTTCACACACATTGCATATGTTAAATTTTTTGATTGACCCCCCCCCCCACAAAAAAGCTCTCAAGAACACACACACTATATCTCTCTAGGTTCGTATCTCTCTCACACAACCCCACGTAGGTGGTGTACGTATACAAGAAGAGAATAGGTGCACCGTGCATGTACTCACGCTTCGTGCCCAGCCACACCCGCGCGGGTACACGGTGGAGCTCATTTCTTTACGAAATGGCAGCCCACGTGCTAATTTGAACGCCTGTAGCTGTTGTTTACCTAGGGAGGTCGTGTACCACGCGTGCACGAAACAAAGTTCGACTTGACGCGTTACCGCATTATTTTTAAATAAAGTTATAGCGCTCAATGGCACGTACACAGAATATAAAACGATTTTTATGGAGGAAAAGGTAGTCCGCTCTTCAGAGTATCTCACACAAGGCTCCGGTGGCCTCTCTCTCTCTCTCTCACCGTTGGTCATTGGTCCGGCCGCATCCCGTCCGCCGGGGGAAAGGGAGTGCGGTGGCCTCTCTCTCTCTATCTCTCACCGTTGGTCACTGATCTGGCTGCATCCCGTCCGCCGGGGATAAGGGAGTGCGGTGGCCTCTCTCTCTCTCTCTCACCGTTGGTCACTGATCCGGCCGCATCCCGTCCGCCGGGGGAAAGGGAGGAAGTGCATCGTTTCTCCGTTTGACGGCGCCGAGGCAGCATGTCCCGATCTGCTGTACACGCCGTTCTCTCTGACCAAGCTCCGGCCCGGCAGGGCCTACGCCACCTGCTCGCAGATTCCACCCACCCCCGCTCACCTAGTTACATCCCGACGACCTCCAGGTATCCCCTCCGGCCTTGCTCCACTGCCCGTTTTCCCATGTCGTTGCATGTGGATCTTCCATAGTTCTTTGCCCAAAAGGTAGCTCGTCCGGCATACTTTCCATATTGCATTCTCGTCCTCACACCGTTTTAGACAAACACAACCGTGTTGTTATCTTCCCTTAGGACAAGGAATATGCTTCTTTTTTGTCGTCGCATGTGTCATCAACTGTTATTGGCCAGTAATTGTTTCCTTTCTACCTCTTTTTTGCAAACAGGGCTATCCATTTCACCTCGTTGCTATTGCGACCTTTTGGTGAACTGCACAAATCACTTTTTTCTTAAGAGTGTTTTGTGCAGTTGTACTAAAATGTCACACGAGCAACGTCTCTACATTTCAGTGCGACTGCACAAAGGGAGATTGGTTTTGCTCTATCCTTCTCATCCAACTCCGAGCCTAATCTTCTCCAACTAGTTCGTCTTAAGAGAGACTGCAAAGGTGACCGGCTTCTATTTGTGTGTTTATTGTTTCATCAGCAGTCCTCTATTATCGTAATCACACTTGATATCTTTGGAACAGGGACGCTCAGCTCTATTTTGGTGGAACTGCACAAAATGATCGGAATGTTGCATGCTCCAGACAGCTACTTTTTTTTCCCAACATGCCTTGTTGATTTAGAAAGAGCTGGGGGGACGTTGCTGCCAATGAAAGCATGGATCAATTTTAATTTAACACCTTCTCACAACTTTGTCTTCAGTTGTGATGTAATTATTAGCTTTGATCTGCTAATAATTGAGATGCATTAGCAAGGAAGTTAGTTTTTTATTGTTTCCAAAAGAGCATCGATGGCAAGACACGCGAAACAAAAGCTGAAAGCTCACACCATTGTACAATTTCATGTCGCTGGAAAATTATTTGTATAGTACGTCAATTATGTAAACAAATGATGGAAGCTTGATAGCATTGCCAGAAGCCTCTTCATCATCCGGGTCCATGTGCCATGCACAAACTTATACTCCTTCGTTCCTAAATATTTGTCTTTTTACAAATTTCAAACGGGCATATTTTAGAGTGTAGATTCACTCATTTTGCTTCGTATGTGTACTCCCTCCGTTCCTAAATATTATATTCGTCTTAACAGAGATTTCAACAAGTGACTACATACGGCGCAAAATGAGTGAATCTACACTCTAAAATATGTCTATATACATCCATATGTGGCAGTCCATTTGAAATCTCTAAAAAGACAAATATTTGAGTAGTCACTCTTGAAATCTCTAGAAAGACAAATACTCCGGAGTATATTTAAGAACCAAGGGGGTAGTGCACAACCGCATGGGAGACTCAGCCCGGTCGTTGTGCCGCATTAATAGTGAGTAATGAGCAGTCAAATCATAAGCCCCACCTTTCCCACTGTAAGTTGCTCTGACGAAGCAACCATCAATACGCTCTTCTTTCAATCCGCTCATACTACTCCATCTGTCACTGTTTATACAGCGCGCTTCAGAAAAAAGAAAAAAAATGTGGGACCAAGGCGACTAGCGATCGGCCTGAAAAATAGCATTGGTAGTTATAGCACGGCGTCTATTACTAGAGGGAATAATGCGTACACACATGCATGCAGTGCTTCCACCCTAGGTACACACATGCATGCACTCCGTAGTAGTACAGTACATGGAGAGAAAATTGTGGACTTGATTGCGGTTACCACGCCCTAATTAATTGAGCAGTAAACCAAACGCGTCTAAAGTCTCTCTGCTGGTGGAAATGCATTTCGAGAAATGCATCATAATGAAGCGCGCCCTGTAAACTGTGACGGAGGGTGGAGTAGTATGAAGGTGCAAAACCAAGTACGCGTACTAGTACTGCGCTTGGCTCTTCGCCCCTTCGTGAAGTCGAACAATGATGGTACTCTGCATGTTGGGTACTACAGTGTATGCCTCGGACAATCTGACACCGAATGGACTGATGCATGTCCACCGAGGGTAGGTTGCATTAGTCAAAAGGCGTAAGCGAGCTTCACCTTGTCCTGCAAGCTTCTCCTCGTTCTGCGAGTTGACGGGACACACCAATAAGTAGTGCTAGTCCATACTCCCTCCTTTCCGGTTAATATGGCTTAATCTTTTTTGCGGGTAAATGAGAGAGCTTTATTCATATATAAGCATTCTTAGGATGATCAGCCAAGACACTGGTCACTAGGAAGCGAGGTACCCCGCAAAAAAAGAAGTAGGAAGCGAGGTGTTTCATCAAGCCAGCTCTCGACCACATTCAAAGTGCAGCAAGCACGGTTCGCACGAAGATGCGCCGCAAGGTTTGCTGACCTGTTTACATGCTAAATAACAAAAAAAGAGGAAATATTACAGAGCGCTACTATTTGTAACAGGATATGAGCCAGAATTAAGCGAGAATTGTGGCGAGTGTTCCATGCAATCAACTTCCATTATCACATGCGAGAACCCTCGAAGAGAACCAAATGTGTTGAAGATTGCTTTATCACATTTTAAAATTATAATAAGAGTGCAGACGCTCCTCCATCCGGTTCCTAGTAGTACTAGTATAGTACGTACCTTTATGGACTATAGTAGTAGTACTAGTAAACTTTGCGCTTGGCTGTTCGGGAAGTCGAGCAATAATAGCACTAGTAGTATAGTGTAGTATGCTTCTGGCAATCTGACACCGAATTAACTATTGCACGTCCACCGCCTGAGCGAGGGAGAGCTTGCATTAGTCAAAAGTTTCTCCTTGTCCTGCGAGCCACCGCGCGCAAGCTTCTCCTGTCCTGCAACCTTCTCCTCGTTCGGCAAGTTGACGGGCACAACAAAGTAATGCTAGTCCATGCTGCCTCCTCTCCGGTTAATATGGCTTAATTTCAAACGAGATAAATACACTGTCTGTCACTGTATATTTGTAAAAATACGGTCAGTGGACTTCACAATATGCTCATTGCGCTCAATATATATATTTTTCGGTGTTCATACGGTCACTAGCTCACCCTGACTGAGTATGTGTGTGCATGCACGTGTAGGTTGAGCACTTGAGCGTGACCGTGTGGGTTCCGTCGTGTGCTCGGACATGCATGCATTAGGGCGCCGCGCGCGTTTTTGCGTCCATGTGCACGTGTGACTGTTGCATACACGTAGGGGGAGTACGTGTAGGGGCCACTAAGGAGCAGTCAAATCACACAGTAAGTTAGTCGGAAGAAGCAACCATCATTTCACTCTTGAATGACACGTACGCAATATAAAATGGTTGATATGGAGAGAAAAAGAAAACCACTATATATACACTAGAAGGAGCCTAAGCTACAAGCCTACTTGCTTAGGTTGCTCTCTTCACAAGCATAGAACGGCGGGCCTGATCCCGCAGCTGGGGGAAGGGAAAAATGTTCTGCGTAGATGCGGTCGACATCGGCGAGGGAGAAAACCCACAGTCGGTGCGTCCCAATCGGGGGTCACCGCGGTATGGGCCGATGCCGCGTCCCAACCGCCCTTCTAGCTACAGCCCGACGTCCCAGGTAGTCCATCTTCCTTTTGGAGCCGGCTTGCTCCACTGCCGTAGCTCCACCTCCATGTCGATCTTTCTCTACTTCTACCGGCTTCTACTTGTGATGAGTTTATGTCTCATGAACTAGTGCCAGTACTATTATTCTAATCACACTTCTTCAATATCTTTGCCATCAGGGATGCTCAGGTCGATTTTAGTGGAACTACACAAAAGCATCATATGATCCGAGGGTGCCAGCCGTCTTTCCTTCGATAGGTTCTGCCTAGCCAGGAAATTAAATCATGTTTAGGGTTTAGGGTTTAAGTCGTAGTGACCCCATCAGTAGTTTTTCTTTCGTACACGCTCTCACAACTTTTTTCTTTAGTTGTGAAGTAAATATTGGCTATGATCTGTGAATCATTGAGATGCATCAGCATGCGTGTTAGTTTTGCTTTGTATTTGATGGAATGTTGTAACGGGGCAACCTTGGAAGAGGAATGAAAATGGAGTGGAAAAGTTTCCGTTTTTCTGGAGAAAAAATGGAAATGGAGAGAAACCAATGTTTCGTTTCGTTGGATCGCGCCATCGAGCAAAACCAACGTTTAAATCACGTTTGTCGTGTTCGTGTCGCACCCTCCTCCACGGCTCGACCCCACACGGTCGCTCGGCATGCCACTCACCGCAAACCGAGTAGTATACCATAACTTTCCCGCCTGCTTGTCGACGGATCGCGCCATGGAGTACTAGTACTACTGGAATATATTAACGAGTTGGGGGAGGACAGCTAGCTGTAGCACGGACTCCCAAGAACTTTTTACATGCATGTTGTAGCCGGCTATTGCGACCTTTGAACGCGGAGCAGCCGCGTGCACCCGGAAGCGGCGCGGGCGACGCTCTCTCGGCCGGTGCGCCGCTTCAATGCCGGCGCCAGTGAGAGATCGCGTCTGCTCTGGCCGGGCATGAATGCAGCACTGACCGTTTAGGGCGGGAAGCACGCGTGGGTGATGAAGAGGGTTCGGGTTGGTCAGGACCGGTCGTGGCAGCGGTCCGGACGTGCGCAAACAAGAGATGTTGTACGTTAATATTGCTGCGTATATAATTAACAACGTAAATAATGTGCCAGTTGGACAAATATGATTGGAGATGGAGATGGAAATGGAATTTTACGTAAACAGGGATATGCATGTCTATGTCTATGTGTGTGTGCGCGACGACTCTCGCGACCTGGAAGCAGGGGCGTGTTTTTGATCGAGTTTTCTTTCTTGGTACGTTAGAAAATCAGTTTGTCTAATTCACATCTAGATGTTATTTAAGGATATCACATCTAAGCTCCCACAAGTATATAATGTAGCAACAAGAAACAAATAAAACTAGGAAAAGACCACAAATAGAGTGGACATCAACTTATATGTGACATAACTATGTCACATCTAGATGTGTCCTAGACAGACCCTTAAAAAATTGTCCGCCAGTTTTCGTTTCTTTTTTCCGGGAACGCGCGTATTCTATTTAAAACCACTACTATGGAGAGATTTTTGTACTCCATTATAGCCTCTTGTTTGATAGAGTTTCTCGCGTCTCGCTCTCTCACCCTCTCCATATCAAAACAAGATGACAGTGTCCACTCTATCTCTCTCCTCACCGGTGGTCACAGATCCGGCCGAATCCCGTCCGCTGCAGGAGGTGAGGAGGTGCAGCGTTGACATTGTCGCCATCGGCGACGGAGGAAGCCGATGTGCACCGTCCTCTCGGAGCTTGCGCTGGCGCGGACGAAGATCCTCCGCGCCCTTGTTCGCTGTCGTCGAGTGGGCAGATCCCGCCCGCCTGCCTAAACGACATCTCGGCCACCTGAGGTATAACTTCTTGTACTGCTCCAGCTCCCCAGGTCGCTACGTGCGGGTTTTCTTCTATGCGACTACTCCCCAGCTCCCCATGCATAGTAGCTAGGGTTCGTCGCCTGGTCCAACATCACCTACTAGTACTACTATTATAGAGGAAATGCCACTCAAAAAGTTGTCCTGATTTATGCCTCGGTGGAGGTATACATGTTGTTTCGACAAAAAGTACATGGTGGTTGTGCGGTCATTGTCCATTTGGTGGTAGTACTATCACTGGTTAAATGAAGAAATGCTTTTTTTCTCGGGTATCCTGGTTTAGTTCTCATCAAGATAATTATGATGCTTCTGTTTGTTGGTGTACTTTTCATTAATTCTTATTGACAATTGAGATGTCGTTGCTAACCCTTTTTTATATTTTTGGAAACAGCCATGCGTGTCTCCATACCCGGGCATGTCTTCCTCAATTTTAGTGGAACTGCACAAAATTGGATGGCCATTGTTGTTCCGCCTCGCTGTCCTCTGCCACGTGGTTCTTCCTTCCTCGAGCTTGATTACTGAGAAGAAACAGACCACAGTGAGGATTTGTCGAACTTCTTAGGTGCCTCACCCAAACTTGATGCCAAATGGATATGCATCACCACGATGACCTATCGATGCTCATGGTTGCGCCTCATGGTTGCGTCGGCTGGTGAAGCTGATCGATTTTCGACGAAAAACAAGCTATCTTCCATCAGTGCTCTTTGCTTGTTACGCACAAAGATGATATCCTTCGTAAGTTCACCTTGGTTGCATTGGAGACGCAGTCGTCTTTCACGTTGGTGCAATTTTATCACACAATTGGCTATGAACCAAATGTTTCCTCGAAGAAGGATCGACGTTGGTACTAAGAGCATAAGTTTTGTATTGATTTCTAAGCCTTCTCACATCTTTGTCTCCAGCTCCCCTGTAATTTTATTTGTCCAGCTATTAACTTTGATTTAAAAAATGGTGTGGACTAAAATCCCGGATGGACGTAGTAGCTCTCCATTTTTATTTACTCCGCATATTAGATTTGACTGAAGTCAAACTTTGTAATACTCTCAAACCTTTCCGATAATTGAAATTAAATTTCTTTATTTGTACACACTCTCACACGTTTCCGATAATTTGGCGCATGTGTGGTTGTTCACTTAAGGGAGGGTAGTGTACCACACGTGAAGGACAGGAAGTGCGACCAGGACGCGTGGGCATGGATCGTTAGTTCATCGGAAGTAGTACTAGTTTTCTTCACTGTACATTAAATAAAGAGTTTCGTTTCGTACTTACACAATTTAAAATGATTGTTATGGAGAGAATAAGAAAACCACTCCACTATATTTTAGTCGTACACACGAGAGTACTATATGGACATAGCTTCATTGACTTAGTGCACCTGCCTTTGGATTTACGACAGGTGGGCCCAAAATGTGGCTGGCTCACCTGTCATACAGCCAAAAGCAGGTGCAGTGAAGGCACCGGAGCTCAGTCCATACTACAGTAGTATATATATAAGCGGGAGCCTCAGCGCTTGTTCGCTAGGGTTTGCACTCTCCACACGCTCGCCGCACTACATATATGTTACACGCTGGAGGCTCAGCGTTCATTTGCTAGGGTTTGCTATATTCACAGTCTCTCACCCTCTCTTCACCAGATCTAAACAAGACTGCGTTGGCCTCTTGTCTCTCTCTCCCCCCTCACAGCTGGTGAAGGAGGCGTCCGTATCCCGTCGCACCGGGAAGGGGAGGAGGTGCAGCGTTCACTCTATCGCCTGCGGCGAGGGAGGCAATCCACTGCCGGCTGCGCTGTTCTCTTTCACCCAGCTCCAGTGCGGGAGGGCCACCGACCCCTTCTTCCTCGCTGCCGTACGTAGTGTGGGCAGATCCGGCCTCCCGCCGCACGCCTTGCCACATCCCGACGACCCTATGGTATAAGTTTCTTTGAAACCGTCGTTGCTCTAGCTGCATGTGGATCTTTTTCGATCTGTAGTCGAATCTAGGTCTTGGTTCAAAGAGGAAAGAAGGGTGCGGTGGGCTGGAGCAAGAATCTAGGACGTGGTTCAATGAGGAAAGGAGGGGCGGAAAGTAGTATAGACTGGCTATCCAGCCACTTTGTATGTCGAAAAGGGAAAAAGGGGGTAACCCAGTACACACATCTGTAAGGAACCGATCTCTTTGTTGAAAAGGGAAAGAAACTGGGGGGTCGGGTAGTTTGTGCACGACTAGATTTGCTGCTCTCACATAGGAAGAAGGTTCAAAGAGAACAAATATGGGACTAGCGCATATATGCTGCTTGGCTACATACTCTGCATCACCCATTTATACGTGTGGACGCACATGGTGCTGGCATGTCCCATGCAGCTATTTTGCTGTTGTTAATCTGAGAATTAACTACTGATCTGTTTTAAAAGAATTTCTCTGTTAATATGAATCAATGCAACCGTTTTAGAAATGCTACTGTCCTATACTTTGTTTTCCATCAAGATAAGGTAGATGCTTCTTTTTGTGGCCGCATGTTTCATCCTTCTTTATTGGCCAGTAATTGTTTTCTTTTTTGCCTCTTAAAACAGGGATATCTATTCAACTTGTTGCTATAGAAAACTTAAATGTCACACCGACAACTTTGCTTGATTTCAGTGCAACTGCACAAAACTTGATTGGATTTCCTATTCGTGTTGGTAGATTCGTATTTTATGTTGGTCGTCTCATGAAAGGTCAGTACAGGCCTTCATCCACATGATTGTGCAGTGTGCTTTGAGATGTTGTGCTACTTGTATTGGTACTGTTTTAAATAAATGATGAATTGAAGCTATTGTATTGTTGTCTTTTCCCATTAAGTAGTGAACAAAAATGGGACCAACCCAGACATGATGCTTGTTGCTTTGTTACAACAAATTCAGCATCACCCCCTTTATAAGCGAGTAATTGATGCCACTCTTAGAATTAACTATTGAATCTTATTACAAAACTGCAACACTTGTTAGGGATTGGCGGGATTACCATTTTTGTGGCCGCATGTTTCATCCTCCTTTATTAGCCAGTAATTGATTCCTTTTTTGCCTCTATTTATACAGGGATATCCATTCAACTTGTTGCTATTGCAACATTTTGCTTCGCTACGCGTAACACTTTGCTTGATTTCAGTGCAACTGCACAAAACGAGATTGGATTTCCTATTCGTGTTGGCAGATTCGTATTTTATCTTGTTCGTCTCATGAAAGGTCAGTACAGGCCTTCATCCACATGATTGTGCAGTGTGCTTTGAGATGTTGTGCTACTTGTATTGGTACTGTTTTAAATAAATGTTGAACTGAAGCTATTGTATTGCTGTCTTTTCCCATTAAGTAGTGAACAAAAATGGAACCAACCCAGACATGATGCTTGTTGCTTTGTTACAACAAACTCTGCATCGCCCCCTTTATAAGTAGATGGAAGCACATACTGTTGTTGCGCCCACTCTACCATGGAACTGTTTATGCTTTTCGTTACTCTAATGCCGCTGGTAAAATTAAGCAATGCCACTCTCAGAATTAATTAACTACTGAATCTTAGTTCAAAATTGCAACACTTGTTAGGGATTGGCGGGATTACCATTTTGTGGCCGCATGTTTCATCCTCCTTTATTGGCCAGTAATTGATTCCTTTTTTGCCTCTGTTAAAATAGGGATATCTTTTCAACTTGTTGCTATTGCGACATTTTGCTTCGCTTAATTTTGGTGGAACTGCACAAAATGAGACCGGATTTCCATATATGTGTTGAGATCTCTTTGATATCTTCCTCACAAGTTGTTTGAAATCTTGGTCTTGAATGGTCAGTACTGACCTTCCTCCGAATTAACTACTGAATCTTAGTTCAAAACTGCAAACACTTGTTAGGGATTGGCAGGAGTACCATTTCTGTTAGGGATCGGCCGGAGTACATGTTTAAGAAATGTATTGTTCAGATAATGTCTCTGTTATTATATATCAGTTACAGACTTACAGTGTTTTACAAATGGTACTATCCTGCTTTGTAGTTCTTTCTACATGTTTAACCAAGGTATTGTTAAGATAATGTCTCTGTTAAAATGAATCAGTCGCATTGTTTTAGGAATGATACTTTTTTGCCTTTTCGTTCTTTATACATCTTGAAACAAGGCATTGTTAAGATAATGTCTCAGTTAATATGAATGAATCACACTGATTGAGAATTGCTACTCTCCTGCTTTGTTTCCCATTAAGATAAGGTAGATCAGTAGATGTTTTTCTTTTGGGAGTACAAGTCATCAACCGTTATTTCTCAGTAATTGTTTCCCTTATACCTTTTGTTGCTTACAGGGATATCAAAATTAAAGCTCGGTTTTATTCCGACTTTGATTTTAGTTCAACTGCACAAAAGGAGCCAATGTGTCCAAGGCAAACTGCTGCATTACTGGGTCCAGTTGGTCGTTCCACTTTGCAGAAAGAAGCAGTCATTGTTTGCGCTACATTACAGAAGGAATGACCGAGAAGCTTTACAGAGTATTAGGCCTTCCACTATGTAGGCCAAAATAGGTGCCAATTTCACCTTTTCTTAGTTTGGCACCGAATCCCTCCATTGCTACAGCCGGTGCCATAAATATTAGACATCGGTGACATGACTAGTCTGCAGATACCATTGGCAATTTAACAACACGTGGAGTGCCCTGGGCAAGAAGTGCTCAAACAAGTACAAGAAGCGACAGGACTCCACGATCATAGGCATTACATATTTTGAATGGTCTCTCAAATTACACGCATAACCCGCCGGTTTTACTTACAGACCTCGGGCCCTCAGTTTCATTACGCCTGTATTTTACGCGTTGTGATCGCTGACGAGTAAATTACACTTGTATGTTAATACAAGTTTGAAATAAACCAGAGCTCTCAAGCGCGGCCTTACCGTTTCATGCCGTCTCAGTTTCTCGAAGGTGCTCATAGGTGTCCGATGATCCTGGCTTCCTGAATGAGTAGCGGGCGCTGTATCAGACCATCCATAGGGCCCGCGAGGCCCTCTCCGTTGTCCTTCGAGTTGTTGCGCTCGCCGTGGCGCCGAGCATTGTTAACATCGTCAACGAACATGCGGATTCAGGAGATGACTTTATTTTGACTAGATGACACTAGGGACCCACTAGGGCCATAGCCGTACGTACGCAAGTGCCTCCTTATTATGTACAACTATTTTTTTTCTTTGTCCTGGTTTCCTGACATCACGGTCCCACACCATTGTCAACCTATGTAGTCAATATAAACGAGAGAATTGCAGAAGGTGCGGCCGACAGCTGGGACCAAGCAGCTCGAGCAGTATTTGTGTTTTTGAGGCGTGAGCACTTCAGAGTTTTTCTTGGCGATGATTTCATTGTTGTTCAGAGGAGAGCAAGGTATTAACTGGGCGGGCTGTGGCCTGTCTAGCCCAGGCCAGATATCCAGCCCAGATACTAATTTTTTCAAGATGAAACTGGCTAGCCCAGCTATACGTCTTTTTGAGGAATACCCAGGCAAGGTCAACTTGTTATTCTCCGCCCTGCTGGGCTGCAAATCTTTCCTAGGAGGGATGCATTAGGCTTAACAGGAAAATGGGCTTTAAAAAATAATAAATGGGATGTAATTATAAAAAGTGGGCAGTAACTATAAAAAATGAACCAAACACGAAATTAGTTTATAAAATATTATTTATGGATTTTGAAAATCTTAAATTTTCATTGTTGCGCGCGCAATGTTTCGTTGGATTTTTACGTAATACAAATTTATATTTAATCTGACTAGAAATATCAGGATAAAAATATTTCGGAGCCCATCAAAATGTGGGAAATTTTATTGAATTCTTTCTTCAACGGTTGGTTGAAATTATTAATCATTGTCCTAGCTAGAAAATGGGATGTACTTTTAACAAACTGTAAATGGGCTGTTGTAAATTCCATTAGAATTCCAAAATGGGCTGTACATTCTTACAAAACGCAAATGGGCTATAAGTTCTCTGCCACACACTTGTGGGCCTACTAAGTGACGCGTCCCCTTAAAAAAATAAGTTGACATGTATGCAAGGCTTTGCCAACTTATTATAGTCAACACACGGTTCTAGCAGCAGTGGCTGATGGATGTCTATCCAACAGAT